>NC_052349.1:76634312-76656203 GCF_009727055.1 Benincasa hispida
CATAAATCAAGTCATTTTGTTCACTTGATGTTCCTGTCACTGTTAGCTAACCTCCATGATGCGAGGCGATATTCGCTGGGGTGGAGCATGCTTGACATGGTTTTGATAGACAACTATGCAAGCAACAAGACCTGAGCTTCAAGAAGATAAGGCCTTCATACTTTTGCAACAATGGGCTTGGGAGCGATTTCCAAACAATGGCTCCACAGCTACAACATGTTTAATGAACGCTCAGTTAGTTGAATCTATTAATTTAAATTCTAAAATATCAATTTAAAAATTTTAGTGGAGAGACAAATTTTGTGTGACTAGGACAGCCACACATGTAGTCAATCAGTATAGATACATGTTTGATCTGCTTCAACCTGAACAGGTACATTACACTAAACCTAATTGATTATTTTTATTCACATTTATTGTATTTGTCTTTAATATTCTCTAATATAATAATTTGTGTTTCGGTTATGTGGGAGCCGTACAAAATTATTGTACAAACTTTGCCTAATTTTTGTTATGAATGGTCAAAAACAATGATGCGGACGATGAAGGTCCTCCTCATATGTTTTCAGATTGTGTAGTGGCATCTTCCTGACAGGGTGATGAAGACAATTCAGTTTTCAGTCAGAATGTCCCATCGCCTTGTAATACTGAACCCGTACTGCATGGATATTGACTTAAGGACACTTGAGATTGGTCCAAAAAAGTTGCACATTTGGTAGTGCGATGAACAATATCGTGCAAGGTTTATTGTAGTGGGGTTTCTCTCTTGAACAGTTTGACATAGAGTCACTCCAGAATATGTTCATTGGTATAATAATATCATAAGACGCTACGTCACTCGTCCGGGAGCAGCTATGGGTCATCTGGTAAATGAATATATCTAATTATTTTTAATTTAAAATTTATTTTAAATATTGTCTAATTGTTTTATAATTCACAGAGATCGAACAACCGTAAACTCTGTGAGATTGCGAATGATCCGAACCAGGTTCTTGCTATATGTAGTGACAACCAAAGCTACTATATGGAGGAAATTCATTATATGTACGATATATCTAAATGTTCCTCCACCAGCTCCTAGACATAAGAGGACCTGTTGGGAAGAGGATGAGTTTGATGAGGTTGCACATAATGTGGAAGAGTGTTTCCCCCTATGATGCAGACGTAGAGTCAAACTGATTATGTTAGTCGTGAGGTAATGATGCAAGATTTTGGTTCATAACATTATGACTCAGAGGCTGGTCCTTCTTCTTCATACGTGCATAAACAGGTCGGGGTCGTGGCGAGCATAATGAATATTTTATTATTATGTAAGCGCCTGCAGAGGCGGTACCAGAGCAACATCAAGAAGAACCCGGAGCAACCTCAAGTTCGAAGTCGACGACGAGAACCAGCTCGAAATCGACGACTCGTCCTCCTTGTGGGACACATTGATTTTTGTAATTTATTTTTTTATATAAATGAGAGTATTTTTACATTTTTTTATTTTTATGAGGTATTATTTTTTTTTAATTTATTCTTTTTATAATTATGAATAGTAATTTATTTGATAGATAGAAGCTTTTAAATGTCATTGACGATAAATAATAACATCAGATAGTTTAAATCTTAAAAAAGTTAGGTAAAAAAAAACTTCAATATTCAAATTTACATATTTTAGATAATAATTTGGGGACATAATAAATCAATATAACACTCAAAATTATATGAGAAGTCTATAAAATAAGAGCTGTGATTATTTTTGATATAAGAGAACAGAAATATCACAGTAGTGAGGTCGATAGTTTAAAAGATTTTACAATAATGATCTTGGATTTCTTTTGTACATTTGGTACCAGATTTTGATGGAGTTTTTTTCCTTTTTTTAAAAAATTATAAATAATAATAAATATTTTTAGAAATTGTTTTTATAAAAATGAAAAATTAAAAAAAAAAAAAAAAAAAAAAAGAAAGAAAGAAAAAGAAGAAGGTGGAAGGAATGTGTAATAATTAAAAAAAGAAAAAAAGGAAAATTTGTACGGATATCTCGCTCTCACTCAAAATCTCAATCTCGATCTCGCTCTCGCTCTCTCAAACTCTCGCTCTCTCTCAAAATCTTGCTCTCTCAAATCTCGCTCTCTCTCATAATCTCGCTCTCTCTCTTACTCTTCCCTCTTTCGTTCTCTCCCAATACAAAATTATTACACATCAAATAATTATGAGTGTTATGAGGAAGGTCTTTCATTCTCTCCACATCAAATAATTATGAGGAAAGTCTCCGGAATGATAATTAAACAGACTTAATGTTAGGGCAAGGTTGAGGGTTCAAAGTTCGACGTGCAAATATAAAGCGAAAGAGGAAGGTCGAGGGTTCAAAATTCGACTCATCTAGGTCGAATTTTGAACCCTCGACTTATTTAAAAAAAACAATATTTTTACAAATAGTTTGAAAACAACAATATTTTCCTAAATAGTTTCTAAAAGGACAATATCCTTTTAATTTTCCCAGTGAAAAAGAGAAATGGCAGAGTAAATGAGGGAGTTGGAGGGGGAGTAAATGAAAACGCATGAAAATGCCCGAGTAAACAAGGGGTTAAATGGTGGATTATTAAACCCATCATTTTTTTTTTTATCATTGAACCAACATCGAGTGAGTTTTTTTTGTGCACCGAACCCAACTCGGGGTAGGTTATCAAACGCCCCCTTAGGGATGTTTGGCCCAAGAAGTTAGGTGAATGGAATTGTGAATTTCACTCTTTATTTGGTCCAAAAAGTTCATGAAACTCACGATTAAAAAACATCAATTTTTGTGTCATGTTAACTCTTTATACTGTGAGTCTCCAAAAGTTCATAATTTCTCAGACTTCGCAACTCCGCTTCTAGTTTAGAACGTCACCTTCAACTTGAGGGCTTTTCTCAAACCTTCAATTAATTCTTATGGGCCTCTCATCTCTAAGTCATTTAGGTTGTGTTCTCTTTTAATCAATACATTTTATCTTGTTTCTTCAAAAGAAAATACGACTAAATATTTAAACTCATTAACCCAAAGTTAACTTGAATATGAAACTTTGGACAACTTTTCCCCCCATATTTTATCTTTGTATAGAAAGAAACGACCATTTGAATTTGATTTTTTGTTTGGGAAATTGGGAAAAATAGGACTTTTTTTTTTATTTGTGGGTAAAGACTTTTAAGATGCTTTTTTTCAAAATAATGAGTTTTGGAACAAATAAGTATATGAAAAGTCCAAATTGCCTTTTAATTTTTAAAAAAGGCCTAAAAAGTGAATCTCCCTCGCGTGCGATTCTCTTTAGCGAACGAGAGTTGTGACAAACGGCGAAAATGAATGTCACACCTCACTCCAGATTACCCTCTTAACCTGGATGGAATGGTGACTGCAGCAGTTACCAACCCTTTTGTTGGCACTTACTGCCTAACAAACTTGTTAACTTTTACTCAAACCCTGAATACATACATATCATCAATATACCAACATCTTAACTCGGAACTTAACACATTTACATTGCAGGGTTTCGCAGCATTATTCATACGTAAATATTACAACTTAGTGAGTCCCATCTAGTCACTAGACAAACACGTGTGTATTAACTAATATAGGTTTTCAATTACATTTCCTTCAACTTGTTTGTTTTAGTGGCAGAGCAATAGCAGAAAAGTCTTTTGGGAACTGACCGCTACCTGAAAAGGAAAACATTTGTGAGCTAGAAGCCCAGTGATTGACTTAATAAAAATATAAATCTCATGCCCAAAACCGAAAGCTTGAAACCATAATACTAAAACTAAAGTATACCAAGCAAACATGTACATAAAACCTTTAAACCACCATTAAACATCATTATTCCTTAGTTGAGAACGAGCATACATCGCTTTAGCTCCCAACGTCTGTTACCGGCTAAGAGACTCATATTTCGGCCTCCCTTTACTGGTATATAGCCTAAAAGAAGATATGACTGCCCTTATCCTTAGTTGAGAGTGAACTATTAGATCTAACCCGCAATGTCAACCTTGGTCGGGGAGAACCCTTTTGCTCAATCCCTCGATGTCATATTACCTATGTGCACATAGTTATAACTGAGTACCGTCATCCCTTAGATACTTGACTAGGATACCTTCTCATTGTCCTTCAGTATCCGTCACATAACTAGTCATAAACATTTAGTTGACAGGATACCTTCTCATTGTCCTTCAGTATCCGTTATATGACTAGTCATAAACATTTAGTTGAAAGGATACCTTCTCATTGTCCTTCAGTATCCGTCATATAACTAGTCATAAACCTTTAGTTGAAAGGATACCTTCTCATTGTCCTTCAGTATCCATCATATAACTAGTCATAAACATTTAGTTGACAGGATACCTTCTCATTGTCCTTCAGTATCCGTCATNAACTAGTCATAAACATTTAGTTGACAGGATACCTTCTCATTGTCCTTCAGTATCCATCGTATAATTAGTCATAAACATTTAGTTAAAAAGATACCTTCTCATTGTCCTTCAGTATCCGTCATAAACATTTAGTTGAACACTAAGGCTTAGTACTCAAATCATCATATTAGTTTATCCATTATACTGGTTCATCATAAAAATTGAGTTACTTAAACATACTGATAGTATTTGGACAAGATAACATATCTAAATCATGTCAACTCTATGGAAAACATGCTTTACTTAACATGAGAAACAATTTCACAAATATGTTGCTTGACAATCCATTTAAACACTTAGCATGGGAAATATCTTCAAGAAATCATAGTTTCTAAATCATTAAAACAATAAGTCATCACATAGTCACTCACAGTTCGTTGGCCTCTTAACGGGTTATACGCCTCTCCTAGCTCTTCTTGGCTTGAAAGGACATAATTCCCGGTTAAATTACTCAGTATTCTTAGCAAAATACCTCAAATAGTTCATTTACTAAAGGAACTTTCATCAACAAAGATAGCTTTACTAGCGAGATCCTCATAAGCAAGATCAGCGAGATCCTCATGAGCGAGATCAAGCTTTTCTTGGCAAACTGTCATCCTAGCGATACTAACCTTACCAGCGAGATTCAGCCCAATTTCTAGCGAGATTCCCTTCTAGAGCGAGATCCTCATCACAAAATTAGCGAGATTTCCTTCATTAACGAGATCCTTAGCACAAAATTAGCGAGATCCTCTTTCTCCATATGAGCCGTTTGCTTGTTCTTCCCAAGCAGCTGTCTGCTTATGTACAACTTCTCTGTTACAATTTCAAAAATTTATAACTCAAAATCCAGCCCTCGTTTGAAGAAATTTCCTTCTACAAACATATTTAGAATTGAGTTAGCAACATTACCTTAAAATTTCAGCTCAAAATTCCTCGTCGTTTAATCTGGAGATTCAAAAATTCATCATTAGCCCCAATTCAAGTAGCTGCCTGCTTGTTCAACAATTTTCAGTTCAAAATTCAAAATTATATACTCGATTTCCAAGCATCATCTTAAAAATTTTCATTCTACAAGGTTGTTTATAACTGAGTTAACAATATTTCCTCAAATTTTTAGCTCAAAACGCTTCGTAATTCATCCTGGAGCTTCAATTCTTCACTGATGGCCTAGATTCACCGAGAAACGAACCCTTCGTCTTTATTTTGCCCCTCTGGCCTTATTCCGGCGAGTTTTCCTTCCAACAACCCAGTCACAGAAAATAGACACACAGAGCTTTCGAATGCCACTGGAATTACATAAATAGCCTAAGTAATTTGTCCAAACCGACCCAATGAACTCGGCCTTCTTGCTTATATTACCGCCCAAAATCCAGCATGAACCTTCCTTGTGCCACTTGGCCCACTATTGGTGATGGAAGGGTAGGATTTAGCAAATTTCCTTTTGCTAACTTCACTCACAATATTACTACAGCACCATACCTCATTAGATGGCATGGTCTCATTCATATGCTTATTATGCATTCCATCATCAAGCATGACCTTCTTTAGCTTAGCCGAGTTTTGTCCTACTTCTACACTTAGCTACCCAAGAGCCTATTTATTCTTGCTTCCATCTTCTACCCTTTCTAAGACATGGCTTCATTTAGCTCATTAGAAAACATCACATTACTTACTCTTACTCTTACTTGAAGTAATTAGGGTTCGGGTTTTACAATGGAACTTCAGACGGTGGCGCACCCAAGGAGTTGGAGACTTCGACGGCGGCGGCAACTGAGCTTCAGACGGCCACCGCCTCGCTACTTCTTCTATCCTTTCACCTTTTTACTTTTATTTTCTCTGTTTTATTTATTTATTTATTTTACTTAAAATAAACTTTTTTTTTCTTTTTATTCAGAAGGTCAACGAATTATTTCTACTTTAAAATATACTTTTCATCTAAAATTTTCTTTTCCATTCAAATTAAAAATTTTAGAGGAGGAAAAACAAAAGAAATTGTTATTAAATTTTATAATTTTTCCTTTTCGTAAACAATTCTAGGACGTTTACCCAATAGGTGTTTTAACAGAAAAATGATTATAAATAAAACCAAATTACCAAACAAAATTGTTCACAACAACAAATAATAATAACAACCATTATAAATCATACATGTTTTATAAGATTAAAAATCTCTTCATTAATGTGAAAATAAAAAAGAAAATAATGTTTTAAAAATTTTAAAAGCGAAATAGTACATGAAAATTGAATGAACTTACACAAGGTTTGAAATATTGGATGTTGAACAAGAAAAGTTTATTTGTGGTTTAACGAGAATATAATTGACCAATATTTATAGGTTATTCTTGTAAATATCCATTTTAACCAACTACAATTATTTATTTATAGCCATCGTATATTATTTATATTCATATTTTGATGGAAATGTTTATTTTACAATTGTTTAATATGTAAAAAATAGTGAAAAATAAAAAGAAATGGAACAGATATTTTTTACAACCATTTTTTAAATCCGGACCTCCTGAATATTATACTAAAAAAATTGCATTCATGGAATAATTTAGCCATATTTGATAATCATTTCGTTTTTTATTTTTAATTTTTTAAAATTAAATCTATTCACTTCCATTTTATTACAATTATCTACATCTTTCTTAAGCACAAGAATAGAATTTTTAGCCAAATTAAAAAACAAAAATAAGTTTTTAAATTTCTTTTCACATGATGGTTTGGTTTTTAAAAACATAATATGAAGTAGATAAAAAGGAAGAAATCTAGATGTGGAAAAGATGTTTGTGAATTTAATTTTTTTAAAAAAATTAAAAAATAAAAATCAAATGGTTATCAAACGAAATTTTAAGAATTAATTTTTTATTTTAAAAAAATCATCAAACCCTACTTAAAAATTAATAAAAGAATTCAATTTTTTATGCTTGTTTATATACAATTTTTGGGGGGTAAGTTTTCCACCTTAAAAGCACAGGGGAATTCTAACCAAAATTTCTAAAACAAAATCAAATTTTCAAAAAACTTTTTATTTCTTTTTTAGTTTTCTAATTTTTAAAATAGGTTTGAAGAGTAAGTAATAAAGCAGGAAAATAAAATAACAGGACAAAGATCTTGTTCAGATTTTGAATGTCTAACATCTAGTTCAGATTTTGTAACACTGTCAAAAAAACAAACAACACGATAAAGATAAGTTATAATAAGATATACACGATATATTTGAATTCTAATATATACATGAATTACAAGTCTCAATACATCAAGGTATTCTCTAAAACATGTTCAAACTCAGTCTAAATCACCTAAAATAGATATAAAAATGATTTGTAGTTGGCCGTTTCAAGTTTGAAAGTTGCGAGACGTTGTGAGATAAAAAAACAGCAGCTAAAAACTATCTAAAACATATCCAAACCCACTCTGAATCACCTAAGACATATAAAAATGATTTTGAGTTGGTCATTTCGAGTTCGGAAGTTGAAAAATTATTGCAAGATGTTGCGAAATGTTGTGAGGTAAAAAATAGTACCTAAAAACTATCTTAAACATGTCTAAACTCACCCTAAATATCCTAAAATACTTATAAAAATGATTTGGAGTTAGACGTTTCAAGTTTGGAAGTTAGAAATTTGTTGCGAGATACAATCTAAAAGATGTCTAAACTCACCATAAATCACCTAAAACACATAAAAATGATTTGTGGTTAGACATTTCTAGTTGGAAATTTGTTGTGAGATATTGCGAGATAAAAAAAAAGGGCTAAAAGTGTATAAAACCACCCTAAATTATTTAAAACAAGTATAAAAAAATTGATTTGAGATTATACATTTAGGTTGGAAGTTGCATCAAGAGGAAAAAAAAATTAACCTACCTCAACTGAACATCAACATAAGAATAAGAGTAGAGAGACCAAAAACATTTATAACAATAAAAAAAATCATAAAAATTTACTACAAAGAGATTGAAGTTGAGAGAATGTTGAAGCTGCTTACAATCTTAGGGCATGGCAAGGGAGCTTAAGAGGAGAGAAGTTGGAGAAAAATGAAAGAAGAAGAGGAAGTCATGAGATTTGAGGGAAAAGAGAATAAAAGGTTGGATTCTCTCATTTGAGGGTAATATGGACATTTCACAAATTATTTGTCAAAGTCTTCTTTTTAAAAAGTGCCCAAGAATCCTTGACACCCTAAAATGTGTTCCATCTTTGGCAATTTTCCTTCTTGTTTCTATTCGGCATATAAAAAGATAAACATTATGATGAATCTGATTACATACTAATATAGATAATTGTTTTATAGTGTTCAAAAATTACAAAAGAAGAGAATCAAATCATCGCCATGTGAGATAGTAATTAATTCAATGAACATAATGATTAAAAATCAACTTGGAACAAACATTTTAAAAAGCAAGATCAAATTCCATAGCAAAAGAAGAGAAAAATTATTTCTCATTTTAAGCTATGGCAATTGAACATACAAATTAAAGAATTTTTTTTTTTTTTTTTTTTTCATTCCATTATACTATTTCCCAGCTTTTCTTTGGTGAAGTCAATTTGCTTCAAACACATCTAACACCTAAAATTTACAATCAGCAAATTGTCTAGACATGTTGAATAATCACAAAAGGGGGTGAAGAAATAAAAAGGGGAAAAAAAGAAAAACTATCTTGTTACCAAATCTTTGAAGCTTGAGGGGCCCACCATAGCTCTCCCAAAGGCTATGGGAAGTGATAACAGTTTCTTTGCTTTGCCTACATATGCCCTTTTGGTGAAGTTGTCATAGTCATTTGCTTCAATGGAATCCAATATTTGCTTATAAAGCATTAGGGATGCCCACACTGGCCATCTACTGGCTGCACTTAGTTCTGCAACGCCCTTCTCAGCCTCATCAAAGAACCTTCTTGCTCTTTTTATCTGTCCTTTCATGAAAAACCGCCACTTGTCTGTCACTTTCCCTCGGAATATGTCCTCGTCGCATAGCCCTGCTTGCGCCAATTCATCTTGTGGAAGATACACTCTTCCCCTCCTAGCACTGTCCAAAAAAAGAAAAGCATAAACCAATTCCTCGAAGATACGAATGATCAACTAAATGTAGGTTACTTTCGGAAACTTCGAAAAGGTTTTGTGTATGTTTCGTTTTTAAGAAAACGTCAAGGTTGTTATCAAACTAATTTGTAACCCTATGGTTTTGAAAGCAATATAGTTATTATAAAAAGATGGTGTAAGAAAGCTTACTCTTCTCCAACGTCTCTGAGAATGTTTGTGAGTTGATTGGCGAGTCCGAGAGCCAATGCTGCATTG
The DNA here is from genome assembly GCF_009727055.1 of Benincasa hispida. Taxonomy (NCBI): domain Eukaryota; kingdom Viridiplantae; phylum Streptophyta; class Magnoliopsida; order Cucurbitales; family Cucurbitaceae; genus Benincasa; species Benincasa hispida. The sequence continues at coordinate 76,644,016 of NC_052349.1, forward strand.
TAGACGCTCTCTACTGAAGCTTTTGACTCGGGTGCCAATCCCATGACAGGAACACTCATGAGCCCCACAGTCCCCGCAACATAATAGCAATATAGGTAAAGCTCGTCAAAGTTCTCATATCTCGATTTACGTAGATCCAACCTCATTCCTTCGATCATGTCCTTGAAGGGCTATCAAAAACATAACATGTATAATTTCAAACCAAGTGAATCAAGACGTACACAAATGGAGCTAGTGATGAAAAAAGGATTCAGACCTCCTTTACTCGAAGACGAGAATAGTTAAATCATTATTGCTCGTTTTAAATCGAGTGCTTTTGATTAGACTGAACAAATTCATGCACTGCCAATTCAAATTAGAGCAAACAAGGGCTAAGTCTCATTAACTTGGATGATCAAATTTTAATGATAAAAGGCAGGGAATAACATCAAATTTTAATGATAAAAGGAAGGGAATAACATCTCTAATCTGTGTGAGTTCCTCTCTGTTGTTCTTGTACCGTCAAAAAAGTTCATTTCTTCATTGGGATCTGGCTTTTTGTTAGGTTTCACAGGATCTTAGTCATGGCAACCTAAAGTTCTCATATCATAAAGGAAGCGAAGAGAAATATAAACATTGTGAAAATCATTCTGAACAAACCCCAAGTCAAGTTTACCTGAATGTCAACAGGGTATTTTGAGACGGTATCGGAAAGAGCAGCATCATACATATCATATGGTCGACCCTCGAATAGATCAGTTAGTCGTTTTTCCCATCGCTCAAGAGCTTTAGGGGTAATGTGTGAAGCATTAGGTCCATCCACGAGCTCGTCGGTCCTTCTGCACCACACTGCATTACAAAGAGCTTGAGATGTTATGAACTATGTGGCAAACTGCTGATATGATAGTAATATGAACAAAAAGAATAGCTTAGAGAGTGCCAGGATGGTATATTTTTATTGAATAACATATAAAAAGTAACGGGACTGCAAATGTAGTGATTAAGAATCATCCCTGAGGATGTGTCAAGTAAGAGCTTAAGATGCTTTGAGATACCCTCGAAAGTCTTGGGTTCAAATTTTCCGGTTGATAACTTAATAACTTTAGTTCTCTTCCGAAGTGTCCCTAAAATTATTGGAGGTCATGGGTTTTTGATACTTCAATTATGAAAGAAAAAGAGTACTGATTAAGAATTGTGTTCAATTAACTGTCCTTTAATATTAATACCCGGCTTAACTACAAATCTTAAAGTAATGATATAATAGTTGGGATAAATTACAAGTTTGGTCTCTAAGCTTTTGGAGTTGTATCTCCCAAGACCCTCTATTTGAAAAGTTGTCCAATAGGTTCCTAAACTTCAACTTGAGTCTAATGGGTTCTTCAACTTTCAAATATGTATTCAATAAGTTCCAAAACTTAAGAAAATGTTTAGTAAGTTAGGGATTTTGGACCCAAAGAAAAAATAGAGATCCATTAGATACAAAATTGAAAATCCAAAGAAAGTTCAAGGACCTATAGAACAGAACATTAAAGAATTAAGAAGTTATCGAGCACTTGTTGGAAAGACCTACATATGTTGGAGTACAACTGTACAAGGCCCAAACTTATAATTTAACCAAAAAGTTAAAAGACAACTTGTGACTCTACATGTCTTTCAAGAAATTAAAAAATATAAATCCAGGATCATCAATAGAAACTACTAGTAAAGCAGAGCTACAACTTGGGTCTATCCATTGCCATGTCCAACAATCAACTTGGTCTACAAAAATGAACAAAAATTGCAGCAGACAAAAAGATAACATGATGGAGGAAGAGGATGACTGATACCGTAAATCGCCCACACAGCTCTTCTTCTCTCTGGTGTCATGAGTTGTGTCCCTGAGAATAGCAAGAACGAGACTCAATCAAACAAGTATTTGTAAGTTGAGATGCTAAGATCAAAATGGAGCAATATTCTTCCCATCTTTTGCAGATTACAGAGTTGGACAATGTGTATGCCTCTTTTTACTTTACTACAACAAAAAGGAAAAAGAGAAAAACAGCCACTGGGAAAGGTATCATAAGAGTAGAAAACATTCCAATTCCATTTTCTTGACAACTAAACAATCTATATCTCAAAGAAAGGCGGCAGTAAAAATTGCAATGGAACTCTGAGAACAGGATGACAGAAACAAAAGCATTGAACCCAGAAATGAAAGAGAGTGGGGAAGAGGAAAGTATACCCAAGTAGAATGTTTTGGCATATTCAGCACAGACCTCACCACAGCGAGCATAAGCCTCAGACAAGAGATTCCCATCAGTGATACCATCATTTTGGATGGTTTTTTCCCAATCCAAAGCTCTCTGTATATCCCTTTTGGGTTCCCTCACAAGAGCCGCTTGCTTCAGCACAACTTCATAGACTCTTTCTTCAGACGATCTTGAAGGATTCACCACAGCAGCAGAGGAAGCCAAAACCCCATCAGAAAAGAAACTCAATCTTTTAGACCCAAATGGCCTGCTGTTGATTCTGATTCTTGGCTTGGGGCTTAGCAGAGAGTTGGCATTGACACCAGACATCTTCTTCACAACTACCCACAAAACCCCCCCCCCCCAAATATTTTATTGGGTCTTTGCTTCTCTTCACTCTGCAGCTTTTTTATTTGATTTTGGGGATCCAGAGAGAGAGGGTAAACGGGTGACTAGCAATTTTTTGACCATTTTGGATTGGAGAATAAAAAATTAAAAAACTTTTCAACTTCTTTTATGGTGTGATTTCAAGAAGCACTTTCCTTTAAAGCCAGTCTGTGGGAATATGCTATCTCTCTCTCTCTCTCATCCTAAAGATCACACACATGGAAGGATTTGTGGACAGAGTTAAGACCCCATATCAACTGCTTTTTGTCCTATAACTACAAATAAAGTTTTACTTGGGGCACTAAGATTGTGGTACTAATAATGGAGTGAATGTGGCCTCTCTTCTTGAGGTAGAATAGTAGTGAGGGAGGAATCTTAAAATGGAAGTTTTGATAACTCCAATCAAATTAACAAAAAGTAAGAATTCAGTTAATTTGGTTTAGAGGTTTTGGACGTTTGGCATAAATAATGATTATACATTCTAAAAAGTTAAAAGAAAGTTCTAGGAGTTGTGGGCTCTTAGGTCTATAGTATAAAAAGTTAATAAAATATAAAATTGATGTTTTTTTAGTAGTGAGACTTGTTAAGAGTTGATTTGTCATTTTTTTCATTGTACTATTAGCGTGCTCTTATAATTTACTCAACATTTTTGTTTACATTTTACCCACCTAATCTTTGTATAAATCTCTTACTAGTGGAAATCGTCGTTTATTTTATCTCTTGATATTTGTTCCTTTCTCCTATTTTAAGGCGTGTAATAGCTGATATTTATTCAATGAGAAAGACTATCCCTCCAGACTAAGTAAAAGCTTATATCCTTCTATGTATTCTCTTAAAAATTAATCGGACTCCCAAACTTCTTTGGCCAAACAAGGAGTCACAACTCCACTTCCCTCGATTCCCTCTCCCTAACTCTTTAGACCAAACATCTTCCAACGGTTTTTCAAATTTTTTTTTAAAACTTGTAATGGATTAAATTTGTAAATATCAGTATTATAGTATAATTAAAGTTAGAGATAGGTTGACTCATGATTTCGAAAAAAAAAAAAAGAATGATAACTTTCCTTTTTTTCTTTTTTATTACTAGTTATCCCTTCACATTTTCTAGTTCTAATATAACATAGATACTATTCTCTTTATTGTTAGGCATGTCAATATTGTTTAAGAATTACGGAAGTCTTTTATATTAAAGAAAACCATTGATGAAAAAAATACAAAATTTTCTTTTTCTTTTTCTTTTTTTTTTAACTTGAATTTGATGATAACTATCGGTTTTGTCTTTGGAAATGTTTATAGGAACTTTTACCCATTTCTTTATTAATTTGAAAATTGCAATTTATTAGTCGTAACTATTTTCAAGTTTTGTTACCCATATAAATAAAATTCAGGTATAAGATTAAATTAGTAGTTATTAATTAAAGTTGAGTATGTTATTATAAAAAATATTGCTTGAATAAAAAAGATCAAAAGTTTAATCGTTTACAATATATTATGAATAATTTTTTATTATAGCTTTATTTGTTTTAAAAGTTATGTTAAGCATGAAACACATCAAAGGAGTTCTTTTATGTGACTTTTAAAAGCAAAGATTGTTATGTGCATGCCATTAAAACCTTAGCCAACAGAATTGAAAATATACTATGATAAAACAACTCAAAAAGAAAATTATTTCTCATAACATATAAGTTGACTTTTTTTTTTCTTTTTTTAATGAGAAAATGTACAATTAGTGAAAAGAAAAAAATTTCAACATAGAAAAAATGTCAAACTATTTATAAAAATAGTAAAAAAAAATAAAATAATATAGACACTAATAGATTTCTATTAACGTCTATCACATAGTGTCAATATGGGTTTCTATCGTTAATAGACTTCTAACAACCATTATCAAATAATATTAAATTTTACTATTTTGTATAAATAATTTTCCTTATATTTTTAGTTTTAATAATCTCCCTAAAAATTAAGGTTGTCCAAACAAGTCATAAAAACGATTATTAGTTTTAAGCAAATTCTAAGTGCAAAAAAGAATTTTCAATTCCATTATGATTTGGATCCAAGTTCATGAATAATATAAAGTTTTGCTGTTTTTTTCTCATCAAATCAATCATTATTTTTCATTTTATTATTTGGTATATTTCCTTTTCACTTGTTATGGAAATTTGTTTTTCTCTAGAAACCAACCTTTCAAACAAATATTTGCTTCTTTTCCTTTTTGATTTCATGCTAATCATAACTAGAGCCCAATATATTAATATAATTAATAATATATCAAAATGAATTTAGCTCAGTCGTAATTAACATGATTTTTTTTCTTAAAAATCTAAAGTTCAAAACCTTCATCTCTGCAATTGGTTATACTAAAAATTATAATTAATAATATTTTTTAATGATAATAAAGTAAGTACAAGTCAACAATAATGTACATATATTATTTGTTGAAAGGTTCAAATCTTTCTACTTTATTTATTGTGCTAAACAATATTTACTTGATTGATTATTATTAGAATGTCAGAGAAAGTAACCCAAGGAAAAATAAACAATTTTTTTTCCAAGTAAAACTCATTGGTTGAAAATTTTATGAAAATTTGATAAATAAAATTTTTACTCATTAAGAAAGCTAAAACAAAAACTCTTTAGATAAATTGCCTAAGCAACCTACCATTGAAATGTCAGCTTAGGCAACCATGCATGCATGTGAGAGGCACATGGGTTGAGTGATATTGATCACATATGAATGGGACCCACATTCACTTCTTTTTTTTTTCATGGGGGAACATTTTTCTAATTATCATTATGTGATTTTGTTTCTATTAGTGAGAAGAAAACAATCATGTGTATCTCAAGTTATATTCCTAAGACTTTATTTTGTTTTAATACGCTTAAAAGTTCAACAAAAAGTACTTTTGTATGTCTTTATATATTTCAACTTCATTTTCATCTCTAATTTTCTTTAGGAAAAAATGTCTAAATTTTGAAGGAAAAATGTAGAATTTTTAAAAGTTCTTTATAGTTTTAATTTTTAAAAATTTGATTGAAAATTGATAAGTATGGCTTGTAATAATATAAAATCAAATACATATTGGTCATTTTTATCTCATTATTATTCGTCAAATATATATATATATATATTAGGAATAAAATATCACTTCTATATATATATATATGTTTAGTACTAGATTGTGAACTTGTATAATTCAAATCATTGTTGACTAAGCACACTTGAATTTTATTTTTTTAATGATCAAAATCTTTGACTAGATCAACAAGATGATTCTCGTAACTATTGAATTCATGAAATTAACATTTTTTATGAAATGAACTCAACAAATTAATTAGACTACGGAGAGAACATATATTTATAATCTACAATTACATCTTTCAATTTTATTAGTTTGGCTAACCATTTGATTTTTTAAAAACTTAAAAGATAAGCACCCATTTTACTTATTAATTTCTATATTTTGTTATTTACATTTTCGACCTGTTTTTAAAATTTCAAAACTAAAAAATGTATATTTTGTTAGATAATAATTTGATTTTTGGTTTTCGAAGATTAGTTTATAAATATTATTTTCACCTATCGATCATTTCTTTGTTTTTTTATCTATTATTTAGGAGTATTTGAAAAAGGGGAGGGGGAAATCAAGTTATCTACATTTCTTTGGTTTTGGACTTTCAATTGTTTAGTTAAGAAATATGAAAACCATGGTTTAAAAGTTGTATGAAAACAAACATAATTTTAAAAAATCAAATGATTATCAAACATGGTTGTAGTTTTTTGGAATTTAAAATTTGGCTAAAAATTCAAATATTCACGATAGAAAGGTGAGAACCGTGATTAAGAAATTGTGAGAGAAAACAAACACAATGTTCAAAAAAAAAAAATAATCAAACAATCAAATAGTTATTCAACGAGGTTTTTGTAATTAAGCACATCTAGAGACACACACTAGGTGAATTCTTGAAAATGTTGTTTTAAGCGATGTGTGCGAGTGCTTGTGTGTGTGTGTGTGTGTTGAAGAAATTGAAGGAGAGAATGTCAAAGAAATTAACACAAAAGAGAGACAATCTTTATGGAAGAAATAAATTTTTACTAAGATAGTACAAGGATAGACACTCTTGAGAGAATACTTTTTTAACTCTTTCACTTTTCTTCACTCCAAGTTGTCTAAGCCTCTTGGGGTTAAGTTCAAGAATAATGTAATTTTTAAAAGTAATGACGAAAATGAGGTGTATAGGAAAGAAATTTAAAAAATAGTATTGAAGGTAAAAATATTGACAACAATAGGGTAATTTTTAGTGGGGGAAAATCGTGTACCCGACACACGATTACGTTTCAACCCAGTCAACATTCATGGCTGCCATGTCAGCCATGTGGACTTGGTCAAAGACCAAACTATTGGATGGGGTCTACGACGATTATAGTATTTTTTATTTTTTTTTAATTTCTAACTAACAATTTTCTTTTTAGTATCAAAAACAATTTTGAATATTTTTTAATTGTTTTGTTCTTGATCTTTTATATTATACTCATTTACTAGATTCAGTGTCTCATGATAAAATGTAATTTCATTAGTTCTTTAATTTCAAAATAGAAGTTTACATGAAGTTAAAAACTTGGATTACAAGTCACTCAGTTTTCTGCAGGGAGTCATCCTCTTGTGCCTCTAGATTAGCTTTGCCTTGTTGTCATTGCCGTCTACAAAAAATACTTCTTCGATCAATGTCAGCAACATTGAGTTGTCTTACCTGCTAAATAATACTTTCTACATTTACCAAGGTTTGGCCACACATTGAATCCAACTTTAGTAAATTGTGTTGTACTGAATATTGTTTTACATCTTGGATAAAACTATTTTGTATAATGAAAAAATTGATACTAAATAATGTTCATATCATATATTTTGGAAGTGTAAGATAATAAAACTCTTACCATGCAGTAATAGTAAGCATCGTCAGGTGTGATAAATCGTCTCGTGATTGAATCGTACCAGAAAAAATAATCATATGATAGAGTTGGTCCATTTGTTATTTCTCCTTGTGGACAACGATCATCACTAGTCCAAAAGATAATCCAAACTATATTTTATGACCAGTCCAAATATTTTCTTTTAAAATAAAAAAAAAATCAACTACAACTCAAATGTTTAGTTCAACTTATAATATTAAACTACAAAAGGAAAAAAAAAAAAAAAGAAACAATAATACTAGATCTATGGAGCACAATCCCAAGTTTTTAATGCATATATTTAAATAAAATAGTAGATCTATGGAGTACAATCTCATATATTGGAAAAAAAAGAAACACTAAGTCGTGTACCCTGTAGATCGTAGACAGTGGACGACAGTTGTGTTGGCGTTGATGTTTTAAAGTCTCGTATCCTGTAGTTTGTAAACAGTTTGTACGAACGCTTGTGTTGTATAATATGTGATATTTACTTCACATCTTGTTTTTTGCTCAGTTGCTTGTTTTATTTTCTTTACCACAAATCAATAAACATAAAATCCCTAATTATCTGTATGTGACTCAAACATGTATGTGGTGACATACAAGTGGATCATGTCTTGAGTGATAACCAAAAAGGTCTGTAGTATATGGATATAGGAGGGAAACCTTATCTTGGTAACGCTACGGATACGGTCCGCTTTGTGGAATGGTCACAAGTGTTGTGACTTGACACAGATGGTCTGATCCTGATCATTCATGTTGGGGACATGCGAGCGGAGGCTATAAGACCTAACCACGAAGTGTTAACGTCTCGTTATATAACACCGTTCATGACAGAGACTTCACTTCACTAGGATGACTATAGGTAACATGATGTAAATCCTGAGTGAGTTGGGAACTCTTGCCATTGAGGGTGGTCCTTTGATTTGTATGGGTGCGAGTGGCTAGGTCGCCGATTCAAACCTACCATTTTGGGGATTCTTCTGATTTGGGAGTTGGGAACTCACTACACAAGATGGAATTCACTCATTCCCTGAGGCAGGGGTAAATAGATAGATAGCTCCCTTAAGAGCTGATTCCGATGCTTGAACGATGTGGTGCCACACACTTTCTCTTGGCCCGAGAGGTGTTCACACATAGTTGGACTATGTTGTATTGTTCATTAGAGGAATTAGTGGTACTTAAGGAGTGAGATGTAACTATAGGGACAAAACGGTAATTAGACCCAGCTGTACTTACAAGCATCTATGAAGGGTCATCGTACTAATGATTGGTTATATCCGATGGACATAGAAATATATTTGTGGTAAGAAGAGTTCAGCTATTGGTTTTTAGTGGAATGTCTGACAGTTAACGGATGATGGATCTCGTGACTAAAGAGTTTAGTCAACTATTCACGTACCGTTGGAGCCTCGAGTCACAGGTCTATTAGGTCCCCTGGGTAGCTTGGGTAAAGTCGAGAATCAGTGTTTGGGTTAATTTGAAATGTTCAAATTGACAAGAGGAAGTTCTATTATATATGGTATAATTGAACTGGTTAATTATATATGATATAATTGACTAAATGTATGAGATACATTATTTTAGAGAAATGTAGATATAAATATGATTTATATGATGTAGAGGTAAAATAGATATGTGATATCAAACTATTGGGTAAGAATATAATATAATTATATTCATTAATTATTAAATTGGTTAATTATATGATAATTGGCCTAAAATTTCTCTTGCACGTGCGTTAATGGGAGCAGCCGCTTCAGTTATGGTAACCAAAGAATAAAATGAAAATTAGTTTCATTTTACAAAAGTTCGGAAGAGTTGGCATCAGTGTGGAAACTTAAACGATCGCATAGTCGAGAGCCTATACGATAGTCGCTCAGCACCTAAACGATCGCACACCTCGCACCTAGTCCCTAAACGATCGCTTAGCTTTCCTAAATGACCACATAGTATGCCGTGTTTTCTAAACGATCGTCCATCTTTTACTCAACAATCGCTTAGTAAAACCTACACGATCGTGTAGCTTCTTCTAAACGATAAGCATTTAGCTATACGATAGCTTCCTTTTCTCTCCCACTTGCTTATCATCTACACGATTAGTTCTTATTCCAACATCTACCAAACTCACCAAAGACCGACCTCTACACGATGGTAGATCAATTTTGAACAACGATCGAAGGATAAAGTTAGTTATTATAATTATTTTTTATTTCAGTGCACATCGACTAATTCACGGGATAACTCACCTGAGTCCTACAATATTTTGATATTAAAGAAACCCATAGGATATTAAAATCTAGGTAGGTGGCCATCATAGATTGAACCAATGATCATATGGATTAAACCCATGACCTTTTAGCCTTTTATCAAGGTAATACCTCTTTATTTACCACTAGGTTAGTCCATGATGGTTGAATAAACTCTTTAGATGGTAATTGACATTTTTGACCCCTCCAATTTTATTTTTGAAAAATTGAACACATTTTTAAAAAAAAAAACTTGTTTTTTTTTTACCCCTTTGATCTTTAAAAAGATACAAGCAAATAAAACTTGACATGTTTAATTATTTTCCTACCTTTCCACCTTACTAAATTCAACCAACCTCTTATTTACTGTCAACCACCAATTAAATGTTTCAACTTTAATAGATATTTTTCAATTTTTAGATTTTCAATTTTTTTCAAATTTCAATTTTTCATAATTCATGTCATATTTAACTGAAAACTATTTTTAAAATATATTTAGAATCAAATACTTAAAAGTTAAAAATTTAAATTTAAATAGTAAATCGAATCTTGTATTATAAGAAAACTTTCCTTTTTCGATATACAGAGATTGTTTTAAAACTTTCATGTTCAAATTTGCTTGTGCGGAGGATCGGAATCAGGTGCTTCGTACAGGTCCATGTTTCTTTGATAAGTTTTTGTTAGTTTTGTAGGTATCAGAGCCTCTAATTAAACCGACGGAAATCTTGTTGCAAGAGGTCTCTTTCTGGGTACACAAAGATCCCCCATTTGTTGGCTTTTTGGCCTTTAATCTCAAATTAATTAATTTTAATTAATTAATTAATCAATATTTTGATGATAACAAACTCAATATTTACTTAAAATCTTAGTGTTTTTAATATGTCCATAGCGTAGAGTTTGGAACAACGATTCTAACACTTTTTGAATCACTCAAATCGGAGTTAAAATGAAGATGATATGACCGAAACAAGTCTATAGAGAAAATATTGTGGTGGATGACGTGGCATAACTAGACTATTTGCATGTAAACATATGGCAGCATATTGGTTGAATGGTGGATTATTAAGAGATTAACATATGATGACTTTTGATTTTTGGATTGATTTAAAATAAAAAGAAATTGAAATTAAAAAGAAATTTAAAAAGAAAATAAATTTAATATTATTTTATGTTTGTGTCTAACAGCTAGTTTTTTACATATGGTATGTTTTTTTATTTTTGGATTGACTTTAAAGAGAATGAATTTAAAAAGAAAATGAATTAAAAGGAAAATGAATTTAATATTAGTTTATGTTTGTGTCTAACGGCTAATTTTTGACACATGGTATGTTTTTTTATTTTTTGGATTAATTTTAAAAAGAAAATGAATTTCAAAAGAAAAAGAATTTAATATTATATTTTGTTTGTATCTAACAACTAGTTTAGTTTAAAATCTCCATCATTGATTTTTCTTTTCCAAAATTCAATGGTCCAAATTAATTGTGGTTTTTAAATTTTTTTCATCTCTATATAAACCATCTTCCTCTCCAAATTTAAAACAAACAAATTTTACATTTCATAATCCTCCAAAACTTAAAAGTTCTATTGTTACTCTAAGTTCCCCATTTTTTTTCTTTTCATCTTATTCTTGAGAGAGTGTTATTGTATTGTGAGGATAAACTTGTTGAGTGCTTAAACTTGTAAATCCACTCTAGTGAGAGTTGTATTGTGTTCTTAAAAATTTTCAACATTTGTAACGGTTTGATCCTAAACCGTGGAAAGGATCGGGTTTTCTCTTGAACTCGTAAAAAGAGCGGTGGTGTAACGGTTGGGTTCTAATCCATGGAAAGAGTCGGAAAGATTGTATTTAAATTCCCAAGAGGTGCTCGGAGAGTGGAGTAGGTTGAGTTTGACCGAACCACTATAAAAATTACGGTGTCTTCTTCTCTAACTCTTTCCTTTTTATTTTTGTAATTAATTTAAGTAATTTATTGTATGTTTTAGTTTGTTCTTATTTATTTGCTAAAATTTGATAGAATTAAATTATCACATTTTTTGTCATCTTATTTGTTGCATAATTTGAATTTTTCTTTTATTTATAAAAAGTGTATTAATTAGTTTAATTGGGTTAATTAAAAAAAGTGTAATTAAACCTATTCACCCCCTCTAGGTGTTACCATATCGATCCAAAATTGGCTATCAGAGGCGGGTTGCTCTTCTTGAAATACTTATTTCTTGATAAACCTTAATTGTTTTTGAGCTTATGACATTTTAGGTTTTATCCCTTTTTACGATAGTCAATCTATTAAAAAGCTCATTGCTTTACCGTACTAATTATAGTTATTGAAAATAGAATGAGATTTGACTTCGCTTTCTATTGAGGTTATGATTTATGGGATATCTCTCTCTTTTTTT
>NC_052349.1:76658589-76731883 GCF_009727055.1 Benincasa hispida
TACTATTGATTTGAATGATTTCCTATTAATGATAAATGTTTATCGGCTTTGCATAATGATTCTTGGTTATGGTATAGAAGACTAGGAAGCTAGCATGCATTTAATTTCAAATATTTCTAAGAATTCTTTGGTTAGAGGCTTCCCAAATTTTAATTTGAAAAGACAAAGTCTGTGATACTTGTCAAATGGGTAAGCAAACTAAGTTCTCTTTCAAATTCTAAAAATGTAATCTCTACAACTAGACCCCTTCAAACTATTACACATGACTTATTTGGCCCTTCTAGAATTGCTAGTTTTGGAGGGAACTATTATACCTTTGTGATAGTTGATGATTTTTCAAGATTTACTTGGTTTTGATGCTAAAACATAAGATGATGCTTTGAAAACTTTCTCTAGTTTTGCAAAAAAGTTCAAAATGAAAAAGGTTTTTTTTTATTTCTAAAATTAGGAGTGATCATGGAGGAGAATTTGATAGCAATGCTTTTGAAACTTTTTGTGAAGAAAATGATTTTTCTCATAATTTCTCCACTCCAAAAAACTCCTAACAAAACTGTGTAGTTGAAAAGAAAATCGTACTTTGCAAGAATTTGCTAGATCAATGTTGTATGAGTATGGGTTTACCTTACATACTTTTGGGCGGAAGCCCGTTAACACCACTTGTTATGTTTTAAATAGAGTTTTAATTAGATTTTCTTTTGGATAAAACTCCTTATGAACTTTGGCATAACAAATTCCAAATATTGGTATTTCAAATTTTTTGTTGCAAATGTTTTATTTTGAATAACAAAAAAAACTTAGAAGATTTGATTCTAAGACGGATGTTGTATTTTCCCTTGGCTATTCCTTCTACGTAAAAGCTTATAGAGTTTTCAAAAAAAGAACTTTAGTAATTGAGGAATCTATGCATGTAGTATTTGATGAATATGCAATGTTATTTTTTAATGAGCCTATTTATAGTGATGTTTTAGAAGAAATTTTGGAGATTTACTTGTTAATGACAAAGGCAAGGAAATTGTTTCAAGTAAGCAAGAGGTGAGCTTAATAAAAAAGAACGAAGTTGGTTCTTCATCCATGCCTAAAGAGTAGAGGTATGCTCCTTCCCATCCCAAAGAATTAATTCTTGGTGATCCCGAACAAGGTGTCAAAAATCGTTCCTCTCTTAATATGTTTAATAATCTTGCTTTTGTTTCTCAAATTGAACCAAAAAGTTTTAAAGATATCGAAAATGATGAATTTTGGATTTTACCTATGCAAGAAGAATTAAATCAATTTGAAAGGAATGAAGTTTGGGAGTTAGTCCCTAGGCCCTCTCATGCTTCTATAATTGGAACTAAATGGGTCTTTAGAAATAAAATGGATGAAAATGGAAATATCATTAGAAATAAAGCTAGACTTGTAGCTCAAGGTTATTGTTAAGAGGAAGGAATATAGTATGAAGAAACTTTTTTTAATATTATTTTATGTTTGTGTCTAACGGCTGGTTTTTTATACATTATATGTTTTTTTATTTTGGATTGTCTTTAAAGAGAATGAATTTAAAAAGAAAATGAATTAAAAGAAAAATGATTTAATATTAGTTTGTGTTTGTGTCTAACGGCTAGTTTTTGACACATGGTATGTTTTTTTATTTTTTGGATTAATTTTAAAAAGAAAAGAAATTTCGAAAGAAAAGGAATTTAATATTATATTTTGTTTGTATCTAACGACTAGTTTAGTTTAAAATCTCCACCATTGATTTTTTTTTTTCCAAAATCCAATGGTCCAAATTAATTGTGGTTTCTAAAAATTTTTCCATCTCTATATAAACCATTTTCCTCTCCAAATTTTACATTTCATAATCCTCCAAAACTCAAAAGTTCCATTGTTGCTCTCTCTAAGTTCCCAATTTTTTTTCTTCATTTTATTCTTGAGAGAGTGTTATTGTATTGTGAGGATAAACTTGTTGAATGCTTAAACTTGTAAATCCACTCTAGTGAGAGTTATATTGTGTTCTTAAAAAATTCTAACATTTGTAATGGTTTGATCCTAAACCGTGAAAGGCTCGGGTTTGCTCTTGAACCCGTAAAAGGAGTGGTGGTGTAACGGTTAGGTTCTAATCCGTGGAAAGAGTCGGAAAGATTTATTCAATTTTCAAGAGGCGCTTGGGGAGTGGAGTAGGTCGAGTTTGACCGAACCACTATAAAAATTATGGTGTCTTCTTCTTTAACTCTTTCCTTTTTATTTTTGCAATTAATTTAAGCAATTTATTGTATGTTTTAGTTTGTTCTTATTTATTTGCTAAAATTTGATAGAATTAAATTATCACATTTTTTGTCATCTTATTTGTTGCATAATTTGAATTTTTCTTTTATTTATAAAAAGTGTATTAATTAGTTTAATTGGGTTAATTTAAAAAAAGTGTAATTAAACCCTATTCACCCCCCTCTAGGGTTACCATATCGATCCAACACCATTGGCATGTATGAATCAAGCCTATGGCAAAGAAATTAGGGAATGCAGTCGAGGCTTTGGAATGAGTGGATTGTAATACCGATGGTTCTTGTTGGGGTGTGAGTCTGCATGTTAAAATCCGGCTTGGATATTACTAACCCCCTTTGAAGGGAAATCAAACTTAATATTGATGGCTCGATGGGGGATCTTTGGATCGACATGCGGTACAAGCGACTTCTAGATTTTTGTCCCTATGCGGCAAGCTAAGCTATGGACCAAAGGACTGTCCAAGTACTTTTTGTTTGTCCGGGAAAGGGAAGGTGCTATCCATCCAATATGGGCCTTGGTTGTAGCTAGATTATATGGGTAAGAGCAGCGGTCAACTTGTTATGAGCCGGCCCCGGTTACGCCAACCGATAGTGAGACAAAGGAACAAAAAAAACATTCCTACGATGTTCTGGCATTGATAGTGGGGCTCAGGCAGGGGAGTGTTGGGTTGTATCTCCTAAAACTCGTAGTTTGTAAACATTAAATATATTATATTTACAATAAAAATGTTACTGAGGTTTATTCAATAAAATTGTTATTGAATGTGTGAATTGCACTTGTTAAAAGCCTAAATCCAGTAAACTAACGAATTTCTAGCATAACATAAATACTTGAACTTTATGTAGAGTCATAGAAGTCAATTAAGTTCGAGCATATAGCCAAAATGGTTTATCACTATACGGATAAGGTTGGGTACCTTATACTGGGACACTACAGATGCGACCCACTTTGTATATGATACAAACGATATGATCCTAAAATCATTCATGTAGAGACATGCGAGTGGGGGCATCCTATACAAAAAATATTTGCATAAGACCGGACCATGAAATAGTCACTTTTCTTTATAACGTTGTTTACTGTTAAAACTGACTATTTCATTTCAATGACCTAAGGTAACTCGATTTTAATCCTGAGCTAACTATGAACTCCTGTTTATTCGGGATTATCCTTTAATTTGCATGGGTGGGAATGGGTCAACATAGCCGCTTAATAGGCCTCCCATTTTAGAGGTAAGACTGGGTAGATAGTTGGAGACATAGTTTGCAACATGGAATAAACTCCTAATCTTGAACAAGGGGCCCCACCCTCTCTATGACTGTGAGGGACCCAGTTTATTGGTAGAACTATAAACCAATTATTCATTAATGGATTAGTAGGGACTTAAGAAGCAAGATGTATTACAAGGATAAAACGACAATTTTGACGCAGCTATAAATACGAACAACCTGTGAAAGATTGACTTACTGATCATGGTTAAATCAAATGGATATAAATATAACTACAGTGAGGAGAGTGCAGCTACTGGACTTTAGTGGAGTGCCAGGTAGTTAACGAATATTGGTTAATTCGGTTAAAAGAGTTTAACCAATTAATCTCGAATCATTGGAGCTCATGATTTGTAGGTTCGTTAGGTCCTCCCACTAGCTCATCTAAACCTTAGAACAGTGTAACGGGTGAGTTTGAAGTATTCATATTCGAATTAGGGAATAAGCATTAAATATATGCGATATATTTAACGACATATCATTTAATTGGAAATTGAATGATAAAGAGAGAGTTGGAGACATTTAAATAAGATTTACATATCAAAACTATGAATAAGTATTCATCTAGATTAGTGTTGAATTTAATAATTGAATATTAAATTGAATTAATTATTTAATATTAATTTAATTTAAAATCAATTATTTGAATTAATTTTAAATTAAATGGTATTAATCAAAGTTGGTCAAAGTTAAATGTTGACTTCACCAAGGTTTGAAGGTCAAAGGTCAAAAGTTGACTTCACTAAGTGGGAATTTCCAAAATTAGTTTTGAATTTAAAATTGTATTTAATTAAAATTTGACTAAAGTCAAATGTTGACATCAAAATAGTCAAAAGTCAAATGTTGACTTCATTTAGTAGAAAGATCCAAAAATGATTTTTAGTGGTTCATCAGTGGATCCAAGAAAGATCCAAAAGTCAAATGTTAAGGGGATCGTACTAAATGAAGCGGCATCTACTGTCTCCACCTCGATTGATGCTTTTGCTTTGGGTGGTTCATCAATATTAGCAGAGGCTGTGGAGCAGCCCGAGAGTAATTGATGGGTTTTGAATTCTGAGCGGAAGCATGTGAACGCCTTACATCCCGAAAAACGATTTTTACATAAACAAAACCAGTGTACTAAAATAGAATATGTGTAGAATAAACATGTGAAATAGCATGCTTTAAAGAAAGGAAAGAACCATTCTCACCTTTGTAGATTCCCAAACTCCTAAAACGATCCTTTCGATACTCCAACGAACGACTCCTCCAATGATCTTGAACACGAACGTCTCCTCGAACAATCTTGAACACGAGAACGAGAATAACCTTGTTATTCTAAAGGATTCAAATAGAAAGATAGGTGATATCCAATTATTGAAAAAGGGTGAGGAGGAAAAGCCTTTCGAAGAGTAGATAATTTATTATTTATTTATTTTTATTTTTATTATTATTATTATTATTCTTTTGTAGTTTAGGAAAATATTTGCACAATGAATGCTTACCCTAAAAGGGTCATAAAGGAAGACTTTATATAAGGAAGGATTAACTCCCTTCTCTAAGTATTTTTCCAATTTTTCCTTGTGCACAATTAATTATATAATACTTATTTAATTAATTAACACATCAGTTAAATAAATATTTATACATTAAATTCAATTTAACGTATATATTAATTATCATAAACATCGTATATCTATGTGCAATACCTTTCTCTTTATTAATTAATTCTTTGTGAATCTAATTCACTTGAATTAATTATTTGCATCTCATTCATAAAGAAGTTAGATAACATACAACGGAAGAATTTAGAATCAATAAGCACTCTAACTACTCTTAATTTGATATTTAAACATGCTACTCATAACAAGTTTACAAGAGGGTTTGAGTTACACATTACCTTTGAAGAAACCTCCACGAATTCAGCAAGATATCCACTAATTTGAGCTTGAATCTTCAAGTAGACCACTACTAAGATCTTTTCTACTAATCTCAAGTGAGGATTATGTGGTGGAAACACTCAAATTGAGCTGGATTTGGAGGAATTTGAGAGAGGGAAGAGGGTTTCACTTCAGCAGAACTTTGGTTCAAAATCACATAATGCATGCCCATTTCTCAACCTTAAGCTTCAATTTATAGGCTCAAATGATGCATGGATATGGTGTTTGCATGGAGGCCAGCTCTAGCTTCACCAATTTAATAAACTGAAAATAGATTTTGGCGATTAACCACTCAAATGAGATAATGGATTTTTCCAAAAATTGAAAAAATCCACTAAAACTCATTTAATCATTTTTTAATCAAAATGTTAAATTTGTTTAAATAAACTATTTTATTTGAATATTTAGTTTTATAAAATTAATTTAAATTGATTAATTTAAATAAAACTAATTTTAATTTTAATTAAACGTTTTAATTAAATTATTAATTTAATATCTTAATATTAAATTAATAAAATACCAATTCCACTAATGTGATTCAATTTCATATAATTAATATTTAAAATATAATTTAAATATTAATAGATTCTCCAATTTCGTTTAATTTCAATTAATTTAAACTTTTCAATTGTATTGTATACAATTAATTGAAGCTCTAAAAATGAATTTGAACATTTCAAATTCATAACCCTAATTTCAAATATCATCAAACATACTCAATTTATTAATCCAATTTATGCGGTAGTAGAGGGACCTAATGGACCTATAGATCATGAGCTCCAACGATCTGTAATTAATTGGTTAAACTCTTTAAACCGAATTAATTACTATTCGTTAACTATCAAGGCATACCACTGTAGCTCGATAGTTGTACTTTCCTCACTGTAAATGTATGTCTGTCCATTTTGACCATAATCAATAAGTCGATCCTTCATAGGTCATTCGTATTTACAGTTGGGTCAAAATTACCATTTTACCCCTGTAAATACATCTTGCATCTTAAGCTCCCACTAACCCCCTATTGAATAACTGATCACTTATAAATCATGTTCCTCTCTATCAAGAAAGGGCGAGACCCCTTTGTTCAAGACCAGGCATCAACACTTAAGAGAACAACCTATCTACTAATCCTAAGACGGGTAGGAGCGAATTCCATCTTGCATAGCTATGTCCCCAGCTATCTGTCCAGTCTTATCCCCAAAATGGGAGGCCTATTGAGCAGTGTTGTTGGACTACCTTCACCTATGCAGATCAAAGGATAATGCCGAAATAAACAGGAGTTCATAGTTAGCTCAGGATTAAGATCGAGTTACCCTAGGTCATTTTAGTTTGAAATGTTGGGATTGGTGTCCTAATTCTCCCGGAGTCTCGTAGTTTGTAAACTATACACATTGTTCTGAATAAAATAAGAGTTATTTTATTTGGCATTTACTTATATCCAATAAACAAAGCTCCATGGTTATTGTATGAAATCTTAAGCATGTATATGAGATATACAAGTGAATCATGCCTTAAGTGATAACCTAAAAAGGTTTGTAGTATAAGGATTAAAGAGGGATACCTGATTCTAGTGACACTGCAGATATGGCTCACTTTGTAGAGGTTTACAAGTGTTGTGAACTACTACAGATGGTTGATCCTGACCATTCATGTAGATACATGCGAGCGGAGGTGTCTTATACAAAGAGTTTGTATAAGACCGGACCACGAGATGATTTGTCTCTTTATATAACACCGTTGATACTTGAGAATTACATCTCACCTAAACGACCATAGGTGACATGACCTTAATCCTGACTGTTTTGGAAACTCCTGCTCTTAAGGGCAGTTCTTTGATTAGTATGGGTGGGAGTGGCCAAATTGCTAACTCAACAAGCCTACCTTTCTGGAGATTTGTCTGATTTGGGAGCTGGGAACTCAATTATACAAGATGGAATTCACTCCTTCTCCGAAGCAGGGGTAAGTAGATAGATTTCTCCCTTAAGAGCTGATTTTGGGTCTTAAACATAGTGGCCACAACTTCTCTTTAGAAGAGAGGACTCAGTCATAGTAGAACTATGTCTTATGTTCATTAGAGGGATCAGTGGTACTTAAGGAGTTAGATGTAACTACAGGGGCAAAACGGTAAATTGGCCCAACTATACTTACAAGCGATCTGTGAAGGGTTATCGCATTGTTGATTGGTTGATATGGACACAAAATATATCTGTAATAAGGAAAGTGCAGCTGTTGATCTTTAGTGGGGTGCCCGAAAGTTAACAGATGGTAGATCCCGTGACTAAAGAGTTTAGTCAGTTATTCACGTACCGTTGGAGCTTCAAGCTACAGGTCCATAAGGTTCCCTTGGTAGCTCAATGGATTCAAGTTGAGAATCAATTCTTGGTGTTGATTTGAATTGTTCAAATTAACAAGAGAAAACGATTATATATGATATAATCGGTGTGATGTATGAGATACATCAAGTGGAGGATTAATGTAAATATGATTTACATT
Source organism: Benincasa hispida (assembly GCF_009727055.1). Lineage (NCBI taxonomy): Eukaryota > Viridiplantae > Streptophyta > Magnoliopsida > Cucurbitales > Cucurbitaceae > Benincasa > Benincasa hispida. The sequence continues at coordinate 76,666,529 of NC_052349.1, forward strand.
AAGTACCATAAAATAGAAAAAGAACTATGATTTATATGTTTCATGAGATGAAATATTAAAACTATAAGTTATAAATATAATATGGTAAGTTGGTTATCATATTTATTTATAATAATATTAATTATTTGATAATTATCTATTTTTCTCTAATAATCAATTGAGTGGGAGGTTATTGGTGGTTTTATGGTAACCGTGTGATAAAAGGGAAAATGTTTTCCTAAATTTATGAGAGTTGCTTAATTCGGAAAGAAACTCACGGATTGCTATCAAGTGGAATTGTTTCACTAAACGATAGTTGATAGAGAGACTAAACGATTGTGGAGTGTTACTATACGGTAGTTCACACAACTGGTCGTAGCTAAACGATCGCAGGGCAATATCTATATGATAGGCTACCTTCTTCTACACGATTGAATATTCGTATACGATAGACTCTTCTCATCTCCCACTTGCTCAATTGTCTACACGATTGTTGTTCCTCTGGTCTCTTCCTCTAACCAAATTCATACAGAGCCCACACTTCTGGATTCTCACACCAAGAATACCAAGATAACCATTATGGTGGTGTCCTCATTTAACTCGACTGAGTTCGAGGTTTTGGAAGTCGTTCGTTGCGTGTTTGCGTTGCTCATGTGGTGTTTGCTGTTGATCGTGCTGTGTTGCGGTTGTTGTGTTCGAGCGTTCATGTATTGCTGTCTTGGACGCTTGGAGTTCGTGATTGAGGGAATATGAAGAATGAGTCTTCAAAGGTATGTATACTTTATCCCTTGATATCATTGTAAAACATGCTGTAATTTCGTATTGTGCATGACCTGTTAGTTTCCGTTTTCTGACTGTAATTGTTTATGTTCAATTTTGAATGGAATTTGGAACGATCATTTCGTTGCTCATGGAAATCCTCATGTCTGATTTCTTTCATGAAATAGTCAGTTTTAATAGTAAACGGTCGTTATAAAGAAAAGTGACTCTTTCGAGGTCCAGTCTTATGCAAACTCATTGCATAGGATGCCCCCACTCACATGTCTTTACATGAATGATTTGTGGATCACATCATTTGTATCAGTATACAAAATGAGTCACATCCAATAGTGTTACCAGGATGAGATACCCAACTTCATTCATATACTTTATAGACCATTTAGGCTATATACTATAACTTGATTCTATTTATGTCACCACATAAAGTTAGAGTATTCATACTATAGCTATGGATTTGTTTATTAGATTTTCATAATAGAATGCAATATCAACAACTTTATTAAATAAAATACTCAATAATATTTTATTAATAAATAGAATGTTTAACACGAAATTTACGAAGTGCGAGTTTTAGGACATTTCTAACAATTCAAATGTTTCTTTCTAACATAATTTGGATTATAGATCACATCCATAATCAATTACATATTAATCATATTAATATATAATTTCCTCAAATTGATTTGAACAATTTGAAGGAAATCAGGCATGAGGATTTCCATGAACAGCGGAAGGATCGTTCCAAATTTCATTCGAAATTGAACATCAACAATTACAGTACAAGAACGGAAACTAATAGGTCATGCACAACAAGAAATTACAACTTGCTACGAGAATCCAGGGATAGAGTATGCGTGCCTTTGAAGAACCATTCTTCAAACTCCCTTGAACAATCTTCAAGTATCCAAGAATAGCAACTCTCGAACATAATGACCGAAACAATGCGATCGCCAGCACGAACACAACGAATAGCCAAACGGCTCCTCAAAACCAATCGAGTTGAGTGAGGACACCACTATAATGGTTACCTTGGTATTTTCGATGTGAGAATCCAGGAGTTGTGGGTTCTATATGGACTTGGTTAGAGGAAGAGATTGGAGGACAACAATCATGTAGACGATCGAGCAAGTGGTAGATAGGAAGTTGTCTATCGTATAGACGAATGCTCGATCGTGTAGTAAATGACAGTCTATCATATAGACAAAGCCACACGATCGTTTAGCTACGATAAGCTGAATGAACTATCGTATAGTCAAAGTCCACGATCGTTTAGTCTCTGCACACTATCGCTTAGTGAAACATTTTCACTTGATAGCCTTGTCCATGAGAAAATTTTCGAATCAAGTAACTTCTAATTTTAGGAAAACATTTTTCTTTTAACTCACGGTTACCATAAAACCACCAATAACCTCCCACTCAATTGGTTATTAGAGAAAAAGAGCTAATTATTAAATAATTAAGATTATTATAAATAAATATGATAACCAACTTACCATATTATATTTATAACCTATAGTTTTAATATTTTATCTATGAAACATATAAACCATAGTTTTTTTTTCTATTTAATGGTACTTATGTAAATCATATTTACATTAATCCTCCACTTGATGTATCTCATACATCATACCAATTATATCATATATAATTCAATTTCCTCTTGTTAAATTGAACACTTCAAACTAACACTAAGAACTGATTCTCAACTTGAATCCATTGAGCTACCAAGGGGACCTTATGGACCTGTAGCTTGAAGCTCTAGCGGAACATTAATAGCTGACTAAACTCTTTAGTCACGGGATCCACCATCCGTTAATTTTCGGGCACTCCACTAAAGACCTACAACTGCACNAACTCTTTAGTCACGGGATCCACCATCCGTTAATTTTCGGGCACTCCACTAAAGACCTACAACTGCACTCTCCTCATTACAGATATATTTCTGTGTCCATATCAACCAATCAACAGTGTGATAACCCTTCATAGATTGCTCGTAAGTACAGCTAGGCCAATTTACCGTTTTGCCCCTGTAGTTACATTTAACTCCTTAAGTAACACTGATTTCTCTAATGAACATAAGCCATAGTCCTACTATGACTGAGTCCTCTCTTCCAGAGGATGTGGCCACTATGTTCAAGACTCGGAATCAGCTCTTAAGGGAGCAATCTATCTACTTACCCTTGTTTCGGGAAATGAGTGAATTCCATCTTGTGTAACTGAGTTTCCAGCTCCCCAATTAGACAAATCTCCAAAAAGGTAGGCTTGTTGAGTTGGCAATCTGGTCACTCTCACCCATACTAATTAAAGGACAGCCCTCAAAGGTAGGAGTTCCCAAAACACTCAGGATTAAGGTCATGTCACCTATGGTCATTTAGGTGAAATGTAAGTCTCAAGTATCAACGATGTTATATAAAGAGACGAATGATCTCATAGTTCGATCTTATACAAACTCTTTGTATAGGACACCTCCACTCGCATGTCTCCACATGAATGATCAGGATCAGGCCATTTGTAGTAGTTCACAACACTTGTAAACCTCTACAAAGCGGGCTATATCTGTAGTGTCACCAGGATAAGGTATCCCTCCTTTATCCCTGTACTACAGACCTTTTAGGTTATTACTTAAGGCATGATCCACTTGTATATCTCATATACATGCTTAAGTTTACATACAATAACTATGGATCTTTGTTTATTGGATATGAGTAAATGGAAATAAAATAACTCTTATTTTATTCATAACAATGTGTACAAAGTTTACAAACTGCGAGACTCTGGGAGAATTAAGACACCAATTCCAATACAATTTAAATTATTCCTCTCTAATATCATTTAGTGAGCTAATAAAGAGACCTGGTGGACTTGTAGATCAAAAGCTCCAATGATATGAGATTAATTGTCTTAACTCATTAACCAAGTTAATCAATATTCGTTAGCTGTGAGTACACTCCACTAAAGACCCACAACTGCATTCTTTTCACTACAGATATATTTCTGTGTCCACGGATATAGACTAATAACAACAACTTAGTCCTTCACGAGTGTTCGTAATTCCAACTGGGTCAAATTACTGTTTTACCCTTAAGTACCAGTGTTCCTCTAATGAACAACCTATTTATGGTCCAACCAATAAACAGAAATCCCTCTGGGGCCAATGAGAGGGTAGGACCATTTGTTCAATTTTCGGAGACACCACTTAAGGGAACACTTATCTACTTACCCTGAAGATGGAAAATAGTGAATTCCATCTTGTATTATTATGTTCCTAACTCCCCACTCGGTCTTGTCCCTAAAATGGTAGGCTTATTGAGTCGGCGAACTGATAATTCTCACCCATACAAATCAAAAGACAATCCCTCATGAACGAGAGTTCATAATACACTCAGGACTTTGACTAAGTTGCCTAAGTCATCCTAGTGAAATAGAAACCTAACTAGTCAACGGTGTTACATCTAGTGGTTACTATTTTGCAGTTCGGTCTTATGCAAAATCATTGCATAGGATACCTCTACTCGCATGTCACCTATACAAACGCGTTGGATCTTTGTATCAAATACAAAGTGGGTCGTATCCATAATATTACCATGATAAGGTACCCAATCTTATCTCTATACAATAGACCCTTTAGGCTATATATTAAACATTGATCCCTGTATGTCTCCATGTACAGTTCAAGACTCATAAAAACAACCTTGGATGTTAGTTTATTGGATTTAGGGTTATTAAGACAAAATAGAAAACAACACAATAACATTTATTGAATTAACATCTATAACGCTTTGTTGATGATGGTCAATTAATAACACTTACTATCTACGTGTTTTAGGGCATAAAACCTCTTGGGTTGTATATCTTAAAACTCGCAGTTTATAAAGTTAAACATTTTCGATAATCAATAAAAGATGTTATTGACATTTATTCAATAAAGTTGTTGTTGAATATGTAAATTGCTAAATCTAATAAACTAAATATTCATGGCTATTATATGAATACTTGAACTTTATGTGGAGACATAAAGATGGATCGAGTTTGAGTAAATAGCCAAAAAGATCTTTTGTATCCGAATAAGGTTGGGTACCTTATTTTAGTAACACTATCGGATGTGGCCCACTCAATAGTTGCTACAATTTGATGTAAAATGCTACAAATGAAGTGATCTTGATTCGTTCATGTGTTGACATGAAGAGTGGGGGCATCCTATGCAATGAGTTTGCATAAGATCGAACCAAGAAATGAGTCACTCTTACTTTATAACATTGTTTACTATTTGAGACTGACTATTTTGAATAGATGACCTAGGTAACTCGACCTTAATCCTGAGCTAACTATGAACTTCTATTTATTCAGGATTATCTTTAGATTTGCATAAGTGAGAGTTGACTCAACAGCGCCGGCTCAATAAGCCTCCCATTTCAGGAGTAAAACTGGGTAGATATCTGGGTACATAGGGTGCAAGACGAAATTTACACCTACCCAATTAAGGGATAGGAGAAAAGTTATTCTCTTAGATATTAAATCCAGGTCTTGAACAAGAGGCCCCACCCTCTCATTGACCCGAGAGGGATTCGGTTTAGTGATTGAACCACAAACCAATTGTTCTTAGAGGATTAGTGGAACTTAAAGAGCAAGATGTAGTTTTGAGGGTAAAACAGCAATTGGTCCAGCCGTTATTACGAACAACTTGTGAAGGGTCGACTTATTGATTATGGTTAAATTAAGTGAACAAAAATATATCTACAGTGAAGAGAGGGCAACTATCGAGCTATAGTGGTATGTCTTGATAATTAACAAATATTGATTAATTCAATCTAAAGTGTTCAACCAATTAATCTCAAATTGTTAGAGATCATGATTTGTAGGTTCATAAAGTCCTTCTACTAGCTCGTAAAACATGAACATCTTGGATTAGTGAATTAATGATTTTGGAATGTTCAAAATAATAAAAACAAATAAATAAATAAGTTTTCAATTTGAAGTGTTCAAATTGAATTTTAATTTGAAATGTTCAAACTAAATTAAGGGTTTGAATTTGAAATGTTTAATTTTAAATTAGGGTTTGCATAATTATATTTGATATAATTAACGCTTAATTTATCAAAATTAAATGAAATTGGAGAGTTTAAAATATTTAAATATTGAATTACATGAATTGAATTCATGTTTAAATTAGGTGTTTGATTAATTTAATATTTGATATTAAACTATTATTTAATTAATTAATTTTGTTTAATTAATTAAAATCAAAATTGATTTACATTTTTTCAATTTTTAAACATTGAATTTTTACTTTTATTAATTTTGAATTAAATCAAAATCAAATAAAAGTCAATTTTGGCTTTAAAGGAAAAGTCCACTTTCTATAGTGGAAATTTCTATGGTTTGGTGGCTAATTCACAAACACAACACCTAGCCCACTCCTTCTCAAGTTCTTGAAGTGTCAATCAGAATTTTTGCTAATGGTTTGCATGTATTAGATACATAAAATACTTCAATTTATGGATTGAAGGAGGATGATACTTGATCAACTTCAGAATTTCTATAGAAAAAGGTTTATGCTAAAACCTTCTCCATCTCTCTTCACAATTCATTTGAATTCTGAGTTCCACCACTCAAATCCAAGACCGAGAATAGTAGAGAAGACACTTTTGATGCTCTACTATTGATTTGAAGCTCATATTAGAGAAGAGGAGCTTGGATTTGGAAGATTCATCAAAGAAATCAGTTCTGAAATCTTTTACTTTGATAAATTGTTATGTAGCATGCTTTTAGAACTCAAATTAAGTATAATTAGAGTGCTTATTGATTCTGATTGCTTCCATTACTTGCTTGTACATTCCATCAACTAGTATCAGAGCATGATTGTATGTACTCAATCAACATTAATTTGAGTTTGGTGGGTGAATTTCTATGAATGCATGTTTTGGGACTGATATGGTATTTTAATCAACTTTGGCATGAGATTACTCTTTGATTCAGTTGTTAAATTTGTAATTGGCTCTTGTTTGATGAGATTATATGTGTGCTCTAGAGTCTGTAATTTAATTGGAGTGAATAGAGTTGAAATTATGATGTAAATGAAATTTGAAGCAAGCTTGATCAGCAACAAAAACTGGGAGAACAAGCCACTGCCAACGCTACCCATAGAGCGTTGCAGTGCTGCTCATCTTCAGCCAATGGCATTGTAACACTGGGATGAAGCGTTGCAACATTGCTCATCCCAACCCAGCAACGCGCGCATTCGTGAGCCGGTTCACGTGGGAGAAAACCAATTCGACTGGTCTGGCTCTTCTCTGGTCCAGTTTAGACACATTGGAGTCTGGTTCAGCCTCATTTGGAGCCTTGGGGAGCCCGCTTGGGTTTGATTCAGGTCTGGTCGGGCAGTCCAGAACAGTTTTGGAGCTATTTTTGTGTTGTTTTGTAATATTTAGTTATTATTGCTTGCTTAGGATGCCAAAGTTGAACCATATCTCATTGTTGTTTAAATATTTATGCATGTGATGTATGTTATATTTAAATTGAAACATGTATATGCATATTGTATGCCATGTAGATTTAAAATCTCACCATAGAAAGCATGTCTCATGCATTGGATATATGTTATAAAGAGTTATAATATATAGTATGCATGTTTAGGGTTTCTAAAGTTTAATATAAGTGTTATATTAAATTTTGAATGCCTTTTATGAATGTTATGGATGCGAAGCATGTCTATTATTTTATAAGTTGTTATAAAATTAGATTAGACATTAAAATCCATAACAAAGATAAGTTGCATGCTCACATAGGTTAACCACTTGTTTTAATAGTTAAAATAGGTCGTTATCTTATAAAACACGGTTACAAACTCAACCGGTATATAATCCTGTCTAAGGCTGAAGGTATTTAGGTTGACGGTCTATGAAACACCTCCTACTTAGAGATTATGGCTGAATAATTGAGCGTTTTTAACCAATTTTATGAGCAATGCATGAGCGGTGTGAGGTAATAAAATCGGTTTTATCACCTAGACATTGTAGGTTAAATCCATTCATAAACGTTATAGTAGGATAAACCACATTGACTTAGGTTGTTTAATTAGCCGGAATAAACCTAAGTAAAGGTATACCCAAACAAATGTTAGAACACTTCAGTGGAATATTAATAACATATATGATATGTTTGAACACTTCAGTGGGAGATTGATAACATATGCGATATGTTGTTTTTTTTTCTCACGTCCCTAAAAGTTCACATTGTGAGATTCATGCTTCGCTTCGTACCCTGGGAGTGACCTTCATTCGAAATTGTTTGCATGGGTCAAGATCAAGGTGAATAGGGGAAGTAGTTCATAATAAAATTAAATATATATATGATATATTGATTTTAGCTCTCATGTCCCTAAAAGTTCGCAACGTGAGATTCTGTTTGGCTTTGTGTCACCTTGGGAGTGACCTTCATTCGGAAAGTTTTTGCATGGGTCAAGATCAAGATGAATTGAGGAAGTAGTTCATAGTAAGTTGGTGAACGATGTGTGTCAACGTGTCCTGCGTTCTCTTCCATTGGTTTGGACCATAAAATTCCTATGTTGTGCCTGTTTGTTGAGTTTAGGCAACCTTGCTAGTCGTTTAATGATGGCTATCCCCTCGGGGGTTGTAACATGGGATTCAGAGCAACTCAAACTTCAGAAGTGGCTAGGATTTCTTAGACCTATTCCCAACCTTGACTCTCCAATTCGGTAGCATCATTAGGGCCGACCTCTGAAGTTTGAAAATGGAGGGTTACACTTACATAATTAGTAGCATCGTTGGGACTAAACTCTTCGCACTACATATATATTTCTATGTCCATTGGATATAACCAGTCAACAATGCGATGGCCCTTCACAAATAGCTCATAAATAAAGTTGAGCCATAATTACCGTTTTATCCCTATAGTTACATCTAACTTCTTAAGTACCATTGATCCCTCTAATGAACAATAAGTCATAGTCCAACTATGACCAAATCTCTCTCAAGACAAAAGAGGGTGTGGTTGTAAACCCTGAGCCCTAGTTTCTCTACTTGTGTATGTTCCCTACTGAGACCTGGGTGGTGAGTAGGTTGATGTGAGAATTAATGTGTAATTGTAGGGAAAAGGGTGAAAAGTTAGAAGAAAAGTTTGAGTTTGAAAGCTTGACTCTTGGGTGAAGCTAGAAAAATTGGCTAAGTGTAACCCATGCGTTGGAAGCTAGAAAAATGGCTTAGTGTTTGCCCATATGTTGGCCTTAAGCTAAGTGCTAAAGTTAAGTCAAGGGTGCTGGCCTAAGAAGCACAGACACAGATACGGATACATGAAACGGATACAATACGTAAAGACGATACGTTAATTTCTAAAAAACTAAGATATGGATACGTTGAAGATACGTTTTAATATATATATATATATATATATATATATATATATATATATATATATATATATATATATATATATATAATGTCTAATTAATTGCTATAATACTTATTTTAAGTTAGAATAAAATATATTCAAAAAGAGAGTAAAACCTTGAAAAAAAAATCTCAAGTGATTGTTGAACAACTAGAGTAGACGGTAGGAAATAAGTAGAAGATGAAGAATGAAGTTTAGGATGAAGGGGGTGTGAATCATGATTTAAATAATGAGAGAAGGGAAGAATGAAGATTAATTATGTTTCAGTTTTTTTTTTTATGTTTTATCATTTTTAATTTATTTTGTTTTGGATTGCTCAATTTAAGTGGACTTTTATGTTTGGAAGTGATTTTAAAATGGTTGAAATCACTTTTGTCATTTTCAAAATCTGACATGTTTAATTCTTCAAAACTAATTTTGATGATATGAAAATTGCATTTAAATATGTAAAATTGAAACTAAGTTAATTTTGAGTAATTAAAAATGTGTTTTCGAGTGATTTTAAAAATGAAAAAAAATGATTTTTGATGATTTTAAAATCACTCCTAAACAGGCACTAAAAAAAAAATAGGTTGTGGGTTTGGCTTTTAAATGGTTGGGCTTAAATTTGAAAAAAAAAAATTGACCCACGTATCCCCTTCACGTATCTAGAAGCAGATACGCGTATGTGAAAATTAAAAATAAAAATAAAAAAATCAGATACTTCAAATTACGTATCGGACACGTATCTATCACGTATCTGATCCGTATCTCATACCGATTCTCTGCAAAATTAGAAGTATCTGTGCTTCCTAGGTATTGGCTTTACTCATTTGAGAGGTTAGTTGGGCATTTAAGGAAGCCAAAGTGTGTCAGAGTGGAAAAGCTATGCGTGGACAAGGCATGCGGCAACCAAGTCTTGGGAAGTTAGCATGCATGCGGCAGCTTCAGGTGTGCGCGAGCGTGAGCGTTGGGCATTGGAGTTGTGTGCGCGGATGATCGTGTAGCTATGAGCGGTATTAAGCGATGCGTTAGATGATCGTGTAGCTATGAGCAACGTGATGCGCTAGACGATTGTGTAGCTACGGGCGGACGATGCACTAGACGATCATGTAGCTATGTGTGGCACTAAATGATGCGAGGTGATGGGCTAGACGAAGCGCTACACGATGGACAATAGCGCTAAATGATGAGGTGATGGTGCTACACAATCAGCATTAACGCTAGATGATGACGCTAGATGATGGCGATACACGATAGACGTGAGCGCTAGACGATGGGTGTGATGCGTTAGATGATAGGCGTCAGCGCTACACGATGAGCGACAGCGAGAACTACATGATGAGCGGCGGCGAGAGCTGTGCGATAGGTTGTGTGCTACACGATGAGCAAGAGCGAGATCGTCAAGTGACAAGCATCAACGAGAGAATCACTAAACAATGAGTTGAATGATGGGTGGTGAGCTAAACGATTGAAGCATTCATTAATCAGTCTTTAACCACTGATTAAGGGCAACAACTATCCTAAGCACCAGATTTAACTCTATGAAAGCTGAACGTGTCGTGCTAAGTTTTAATGGTAAGCAGTGGAAAGTAGTATAAAAAGAAGAGGCTGAAATTCAAACGATTAGTTTGATCATTTCCTCCATGCAAATTAAAAGATCTTAGTGTCTTTGGAAAGCTCTGAGAGTCTAATTTCAAAGGTGATGCTGCCGGAAGAAGGTCTCACCGGAATAAGGCCGGAGAAGGGAAAAGATGACCAGAGGTTCAGTTCTTGGGTGAATCCGGGCCATCTATAAAGAATTGAATCTCTAGAATGAACTATGAGAAGTTTGAAGTTGAAATTTTAAGGTAACCTTCTTAAGATAATTATAAATAAGTTTGTACAAGGAAATTTCTTGAGATGAGCTCTATAATTTGAGTTATTAATTCCATAATTTGAATCTAGAATTTTATGAACAAGCAGACAGCTGCTTAGGTTGATTAAGCTAGTAGCTCGAAGTAAAATGCTCGAACAGACCAAGGGCTGAGCATTTTTATGCGTTGGACCTGCTGTGTGGGCTGAGGAGAGCTTGCATTGAAGTCTTGGATGCATAAACAACCTTGTGGACAGCCATGTGCAACTGAAGGAACACTTAGAGAAAAGTGTTGGTTGCACAAGTGGGTTGTGTTTGTGAGGAGCGGTTGGAAGCACTGCATGAGCTAAAGTCTCAAGGAAATTCCCAAGTGCTAAACCTACAGCAAGGTATGCGTTGAGTCAAAGTCTTCTAGAGGAAGGCTAAACACAAGGTTTACTTAAGGGTTTGTCTCAAAAGGGAGATCAATGCTAATAGCTAATATATGCTTTTGTGTCCACAGGATTGACACCAGTGTTAGAAGCATATTGACCCTTGAGGAGTAGTCCTAAAAGTTGTGAGTGACTAAATATTTATAATGTTTTAAAGAAACCATGTTTTAAGAAAGATTATTCTCATGCTAGCTAGTTTTGCAAAGTAATTTCCAAGCAAACTATGAGTTATGTTTTAAATGCATGCCATGTATGAAAGTTTATTGAAAAACTATTTATGTGTGTTTAAATACACAAAGCATGTGTTAGTACCTTTAAAGACATGTTTTCTATACGTATTGCTTTACATGCTTTAAAGAGAAAGTCATAGTATGACTAGTTTTACTTGAAGCTCGATATAGAGGGACATTTGAGAAGGTATCCGAGTAGCTCGATACTGAGGGATATTTGAGAAGGTATCTAAGCAGAAGTACCTAAGGTATGACGGTACTTAGTTATAACCACATGCACATAGGTAGCTAAAGTCAGAGATTGAGCAAAGTGGTTCCCTCTTGACTAAGTCATAGATTAAGCAAAAGGGTTCTCTCTTAACGAAGCAATTGACGTTGGAATTTAACCACAACAGGGTTAATCTGAACTAAGTAACAATTTAATGATTTAAGTTGAAAACAACTTTACATATTTTATGCTTGGAAAATGTTTATATCTCAGTAAAAGGTTACTATAGAGATTTATAATTTCAGTATGATCTCTTTATTGAGACTTATGCATGAGAATCAGTTTTCTTTCTTAAGTCACTCACTAGACTAGCAAGCTCACCTCATTTTCAAATGTTTTTCTTTTCCCCAACTAGCGGTTAAATTCTCAGAAGGTAGTTCTGCATCTACTCTGCCACTCAAGAACAAAAGTTATTGTAACCTGTCTGCTAGGTGGTTACTATAAATATTGCATATGTTACAGTTGTTCATGTAGGGACTAAGTTTTGGTTATCAGAACTTATGAGACTTGTACTGTAATCTCTGTAAATGTTGCGTGTTTAATACTTAATGTTATTTAGCCATAGAGGCAGCTGTTATGTATGAGATTGCATGTTGGTATCAGATTACTTCCTCTAGAGTTAGTGGGCAGTAAGTGTCAGTAAAAGGGTTGATAACTATTGCAGTCATGTCCTTTCCTAAGCTCAGAGAGTAGTCTGGGAGGGGGTGTGACAGGTTGGTATCAGAGCATTAGATCGTTGGGTGAAAGAGAGAGTTCATGTATTAGATTAAGTCCCATAAGTAAGTCCCTAACATGTGTACATGTTAATTAGGCCAAGATGCTGAGGAAAAGTGGCAGGCTGAGTAGGCTGACTGAGGAGAGGAATGTTGACCCTACCAGCGGAGGCTCTGAAGTTAGACAGGACCCAGATTCGAAAGGAAGAGAGTTAGAGACTTAGTAGGAAAAGAGACGACTTTTGAAATGAGTCGAGTACCCCACGGGTAAGTGCAGATCCTCAGATGGAGGATCGAGTATTTGATAGGATCGCCCAGAGATTAGCGGCGAGTGTAGGATCGATTTAGACAGATCCAAAGAAGAAATTTGACATCGAGAGGCTGAAAGCTTTAGATGCCACAACGCTCGGTGGAGCCACAGATCCAGTAGATGCTGAGGTCTGGTTGGACTTGATTGAGAAATGCTATAGTGTTATTGGATGCCCTGAGGACTGTAAGGTCGAGTTAGCGGCGTTCTTGCTGCAGAAAGGGGCTGAGAAATGGTGGAAAGTGATAAAGGCTAGGAGAAGTAGTTCAGAAGCTATGACTTGGTCTGAGTTTAGAAAAGTATTTGAGGACAAATACTAGTGCTTTCAAAGAACCAAAGAGAGATGAGTTTCTTAGGCTAACTCAGGGATCAATGACGGTTGCTGAGTATGAACAAAGATTTACAGAGTTATCTCAAAATTATCTCAGTATGCCCTTTCAATCCCAACAATCTCCTATTTGTCCTAAAGTTTAGGGAGCCAAATGAACAATACAAATAAAGTACAAAAATTCAATAAACTAGGGCATACACTATACCCCAGTAATATCTCCCGCTTGCCCTAGGCAATATGCCGCATATCTCGTAGACCTATATTTTCTAGATGACCCTTGAACACTTTAGTCGTGAGAACCTTGGTAAACGGATTAGCAACTTTGTGCTCTGAAGCAATCTTCATGACAATCACGTCACTTCGATGCACAATCTCATGAATCAAGTGATATTTTCATTCAATGTGTTTGCCTCTTCAATGACTCCTAGGTTCCTTAAAATTTGCCACAACACTACTATTATCATAATAAAGTGTGATTAACAAAGATATATTTGGAACAACTTTCAAATCATTAAGAAACTTCTTAAGCCAAACAACCTCTTTAATAGCTTCACAATGTTGGGGTTGATGCCCTAAATCTCGTAGGATCCTATAGTTTGTAATTGTATTGTACAAACATCTTATTTATTAATAAAATATATGATATTTTTATTTTAATTTGAGTTGCATTAACCACAAACCAATAAACTAACATCCAAGGTTATCTTGTAGCTTAAACATGTATGTAGAGACATACAAGTGGATCATGTTTTAAGTGATAACCTAAATGGTCTATAGTAGATGGATAAGGCTAGATACCTTATCCTTGAAACGTACGAGTATGACCTGCTTTGTAGATGTTACAATTGTTGTAAAGTGTTAGATCTGATCCTGATCATTCATGTGGAGACATGTAAGTGGAAATATTCTATACAAAGGAGTTTGTATAAGACTAGGTCACAAAATGTTTTGTTTCATTATATAACGCCATTCATAATAGAGATTTACATTCACCAGGATGACTATAGGCAACATGACTTGAATCCTGAGTGAGTTGTGAACTCCTGCCTATGAAACCGGTCCTTTGATTAGTATGGGTGAGAGTGGCCAAATCGCCGATTCAAAAAGGCTACTATTTTGGGGATTCGTCTGATTAGGGAGCTGGGAACATAGCTAATGAGAAGTAATTCACTCCTTCCCCAATGTCGGGGTAAATAGATAAATTTCTCCCTTAAGGGCTAATTTTCGAGTTTTAACAATGTGGCGCCATATCTTCTCTTGGCCCAAAAGGGGTTTGATCATAGTTTGACTATGATTTATTGTTTATTAGAGAGATCAGTGGTACTTAAGGAGATAGATGTAAGTACAGGGACAAAACGGTATTTTTGATCTAGCTGTACTTACGAGCAATTTGTGAAGGGTCATTGTACTGTCAACTAGTTATATCCATGGACACAAAAATATATCTTGAGTGAAAAAAGTGCAGCTGTCGGTCTTTAATGGAGTGTCCGACATTTAACGGATGGTGAATAATTTAACTAAAGGAGTTTAATTAATTATTCACGTACCGTTAAAGCTTCAATCTACAGGACCATGAGGTCCCCTTTGTAGCTCAACAAGAATTAATGAGAATCAATTTTTAGAACAATTTGAATTGTTCAAATTAATTGAGGGAATTAATTATATGTGATATAGTTAATTTAATCTAATTATATATGATATAATTACTATAATGCATTTGATACATTTATAAAGTTTATTTGAGAGGAAATAAATATTTGATTATGATTCAGATATTAATTATATGAATTTGATTAACATAGAAATTTAATATAAATGAGATTTATATTAAATGTCATCGGTGAGAGAATAGAAACTATAAGCTATATTGTATTTGATACAATATAGCAACTATAGATTATGTGTTAGATATAACATATAGTTTAATATATATTATATGATAAGGTAGTTATCATATAAATATATACTAAATTTATTTATGAAAATAAATATTTTAAAAAATAATTTTTGGAGGGAGTTGTAACTCCTTCCTCCTCTTTTCTCTCTAACACATGATAATGGGACAGGAGATAGTAGCACTTCTTCTTCTTCCTAGTGTGGTTTCATAAAAAGATTGTAGATCCACAGAAACATTCTGAGAAAATCTGAATCCCATCACTTCCTCTCATCTCTCTAAAAATCCCACTCTTCCAAAATAGCCAAAGGCCATAAAACTCCTGGATTCTAACCCAGAGAATACTGAGGCAATCAAGTGGTGGTGTCCATTGTGGGGTTTTGAGTTCGTGGTTTTTGGAGAAGAGGATACACGAAGAAGATCGTTCTTCAAGGGTTAGTTCTCTCACCCTAATTCTCTCATTTTCTTTTGTTTGCATGTTGTAAATTTATGATTATGCATAACATTTGTACTCGTAATTTTGATTATGTGAAAATAAATTTTGGATCGATCTCCATGCTTCTGCTCAAGGATCTTCAAAAAGATTCCTTCAATTAGTATCAGAGCACGGTTTTGAACCCCAATTTTTATTGTTTCAGATTTTAATTTTACAGAACTGGTGGGTAGCATTCTATATATGTTCATGTGATGAATATTTGTGAATGTGAATGGTTTACGATTATTGGTGTTTTCAGGATTGGACTGTTTAGATTTATCGCTTTCAATTTACAAATTGGTTTGTAAGGGCCCATGTTTTGGGCATTATTGTTGCGATCGAGTTTGTAATTTAAAGTTTGAGTTGCTTGTGCTATTCCTGGTATGTTTTAGAGGAAAAACAAAGCAACGCTATGATGAGGAAAAGATTGCTCAGTGTTTGCTAAGAGATCGTGTAGTGTTTGCTAAGAGATCGTTGCTAAGAGATGGCTACTAAGAGATCGTTGGTGGGTGATTCGGTTCGAGCGCTTCAAGGCCTAATTCACTTGTTTCGAACCCGTTGACTATTATTTTGTAATAGTTATATTTTTTAATTAATTAAATTAATATAAGTGTTATATTAATTTAATTAATTGTTAAGGTGTCCAATCCTGGTCCAATAATTATTTTTTTAATTATGCATTTGATGTATGATTTATATTTATTATTATATGTCATAATGGATATCATATAGTAAAAATTCCACCATAGGTTATGCATTTAACTTCATGCATCATTTATAAAGTGTTAGAATATATATAGTTGAATTATTTAATTAATATAACATGCTCATGCATCATATAGTATAACCCTTATATTATATGATGCATGAGCATGAAGTGTTGTACTATATGTTTGCATGCATTAATAACATTGACATTCACCATTTATATTATAAATGTTATAATATATAGTTTTGAGTATGTATAGATGAATGACATTATTATATAATTGTTATATATAGTTAGTAATGAAATGGAATTGCATGTAGCATGACATTACCTTAAGTAATTAATAATTGTTATAATTTACTAAGTGTATCAATGGATGCAATGTATGATTTTAATTTCTTTCATTTACTTATAATTGTTATAACAAAATGAAATAAAAAAAAATTTAAATCAATAATTCATAATTGTTATTGGGGTTGATGCCCTAAATCTCGTAGGGTCCTGTAGTTTGTAAACACTTGTATGAACAAACATTATGTGATTTATTATGATATTTTATTCACTTTTGTCTATGAAATATATGATATTTTAGTTGCATTAACCACAAACCAATAAACTAAGATCCATAGTTATTATTGTAACTTAACATGTATGTGGAGACATACAAGTGGATCGTATTTAAGTGATAACCTAAAAGGTTTGTAGTATATGGATAAGGCTGGATACCTTATCCTTGTGACACTACGAGTATGACCCGCTTTGTAGGTGTTACAAATGTTGTAAAGTGCTACAAATGATCTGATCTTAATCATTCATGTATTAGACATGCGAGCGGAGATATTCTATACAAAGGAGTTTATATAAAACTGGACCACAAGATGTTTAGTCTCGTTATATAACGCCGTTCATAATAGAGACTTTCATTTCACGATGATGACCATAGGTAACATGACCTTAATCCTGAGTGAGTTGTGAACTCTTGCCTATGATTTACATGGGTGAGATTGACCAGATCGTCGATTCAACAAACCTACCATTTTGGGGATTCGTCTAATAGGAGAGCTGAGAACTCAGTTACACAAGATGAAATTCACTCCTTCCCCGAAGTAGGGGTAAGTAGATAAGTTGCTCTTTTAAGGACTAATTTCGGATCTTGAACAATGTGGTGCCACACCCTCTCTTGGCCCGAGAGGGGTTTAGTCATAGTGAGACTATGATTTATTGTTCATTAGAGGGATCAGTAGTACTTAAGAAGTTAAATGTAACTATAGGGGCAAAATGGTAATTTGGTCTACCTGTACTTACGAGCAATTTGTGAAGGGTCATTGTACTATTGATTGGTTATATCCAATGGGCACAAAAATATATATGTAGTGCGAAAAGTGCAGTTGTCGGTCTTTAGTGGAGCGTCCGACAGTTAACGAATGGTGGATAATGTGATTAAAGAGTTTAATCAGTTGTTCACGTACCGTTGGAGCTTCAAGCTACAGTTCCATAAGATCCCCTTGGTAACTCAATGGATTTAAGTTGAGAATCAGTTTTTGGGTTAATTTGAAATGTTCAAATTAATAAGAGGGAATTTAATTATATATGATATAATTAAATTAATTAAATTATATATGATATAATTGGTATAATGTATTTGATACATTATTGTTTATTTGGAGGAACTAATATTTGAATATGATTCAAATATATTTTTTATGAATTAGATTTATAGTTATTAAATTTAATATAAATATGATTTATTTTAAATGCCATAAAAGAGACAAAGTATTATGGTTTATATATTGTATATGATGCAAATATTAAAATTATAGGTTATAACTATAATATGATAAGTTAGTTATCATATTTATTTATATTTATTAATTATTTGATAATTAATTTCTTTTTCTCCATAACCACCCTTAGTGGGTAGTTATTGGTAAAAATGGGATAAATGAAAATTGGTTTCTATTATTACATACGAAAGACACGGTTAGCAATCGAGTTGCTACACGATTACTTGAGAGACTCAATGATCGAGTAAGCTTGTCTATGCGATAGATTTCATCGGCTACACGACTGCGTTGTTTCCTACTCGATCGTCTTCCTCCTCCACACCAAACTTCCCCTCTAACTAAAATTAGCCAGAGCCTACCACTCCTGGATTCTCACACCGAGAATACCAAGGTCACCAAGTGGTAGTGTCCTGTATGGTTCGAGGATCGATTGTTGTTTGCTACTTGTTCGAGAGGAGTGTTCGAGTTGTTCGATGCGTTCGTGAACGAGTTTAATCGAGGGATTACTTGAAGAAGGGTTCTTCAAAGGTATAGTTTCTTGATCCTTTGTTTTTATTTCAAAGTATGCTGTAATTTAAGATTTATGCATAATCTGATCTTGTATGACTGTAAATGTATGCATTCAATCACAATGGGATTTAAACGATCCGCTTCCGTTTAAAGGTTCTCTGTAAATAGAGTTCATTCAATTGCATGCAAACCTTAGGTTAAAATCATCATTTAAATTAGTTTTAAAATATGACACATAGACCTAAGATCACTTTTCTAATAAGATTAGAAATTAAGTTTAATCTTCTAATCAATTTAATAGGATTAAATTGATTCTTAATTAAAAGATTAAATTTTTAACAAATGTATCTATAAGAAATCTTTTGTCTAAGGCTACAAGTCTAGGTTGGAGTATTTAAGTTGAAGGAAACGACACCCCTACCTGGGAACTTACCTGGAAAGGTGAATTAGATAGATTTATTACAAGCATGCAATGTTTGTTTAAAGTTTATTAAAGTGTTAATGTTTGTTTAAAGTTTATTAAATTGTTTAATAAACCTTAATAAAAAAAATGTTTAACTATCCAAAGCAAGTGTTGTTTTTGGGCAAATTAAACATTCAATTAGTTAAAATCAGTAGCCAGATTTTCATAAGTTAATTAACCCTAGGTAAAACACTCAGTGGGAAGAAGATGGGGTATATGATACCTCATTTTTCCTCTTCACGTTTCTCCCTTAAAAGTTCATCCCATGAGATCTATACACGGCCTCGAGGCACCTTGAGTGTCCCCCTACAGATGATATTTGTATAGATCAATATCAAGGTGAATGGAGAGAGTGTTTATAGTAAGTGGGAGCAGGACGTGTGACAAAACATCTCTCGGTCTCTCTCATTAATTTGAAGTAAAATTTCATACACGGCCTCGTGGCACCTTGAGTGTCTCTATAAAGGATGACATTTTTGTATGACACTTTATTCAAACTCCAGCAATGGATAAGGTTACTTTAGTTTCATGTCCCAATCAGTTTTTCCCTACGGTTGACTCATTGGAGCGGAACTTTAGAATCTAAAATGAGGGGGTTACACTTACAAGAAATGTTAAGCGAGTTTAACAATTTCTAGACCGAATAATGGTGATTGATAGTTATAGTAATAAGGAGTTTTTTTGTCTGTTAGTTGAGATTGTCTCATAGCAGTGAAGGGCAACCTGATCACCCTACGGTGGCTTTTGTCGTGCCTCACTGAAACATAATTGCAAAATAGATGTCACTTAGGGTGCATTAGAATATTTTGCTAAAATTTATTGGTTTTTCTAAGTAGTTTAATGCAAATAGACTAATATAAATAATTTATATGGTTTCAGAAAACTTATTCATAATGACTTTCGCAATGCTTAATTTACTCGTCGCTGACAAATTAACGGGTGAAAATTACATGTCTTGGAAAAATATGATCAACACAATCCTAATCATCGATGACATTCGTTTTGTCCTAATGGAGGGCTGTCCTCCTATTCCAGCTCCAAATGCTGCTCGAAATATTCGAGAAGCATACGAGCAATGGACACAAGCAAATGAGAAGGCCCAAACATATATCTTGGCAAGTCTTTCCGAAGTCTTAGCCAAGAAGCATGAACCCATACTCATGACCTGTGATATTATGGAGTCCTTGAAGGGAATGCTTGGACAATCGTTCGCAAAACTCAGGCATGACACTCTCAAACATATCTTCAATGCTCGTATGCAAGAAGAGGCATCTGTTCGAGAACATGTCCTCAACATGATGGTCTACTTCAACGTGGCAGAGATGAATGGGTTCGTCATCGATGAAGCCACTCAGGCTAACTTGATTCTGGAATCTTTACCTAAAAGTTTCATTCAATTTAGCATTGTTGTTATGAACAAGATTGACTATAACCTGACCACCTTGCTTAACGAGCTACAGACCTTCCAGTCCTTGATGAAAACCAAGGAACAGAAGGGTGAAGAAAATGTTGCTTCATCCTTTAAGAAGTTCCATAGAGGTTCGACCTCTAGGACAAAGTTTGTACCTTCTTCTTCCGGCACCAAAAAGTGGAAGAAGAAGAAAGGTTGAAAGGGGAAAGCTAAGCCACCAGCTGCTACCCAAAAAGGCAAGAAAGCCAAGGTTGCAAAGGGAATCTATTTTCATTGCAACCAGAAGGGACACTGGAAGAGGAATTGTCCTAAATACTTGACGGAAAAGAAGAAGGCCAAGAAAGGTAAATATGATTTGCTTGTTTTGGAAACTTGTTTAGTGGAGAATGATGATTCGACCTGGATAATTGATGCGGGCGCCACTAACTACGTTTGTTCTTCATTTCAGGGAACTAGTTCCTAGTGGCAATTGGAAGCTGGGGAGATGACGATGCGGGTTGGAACTGGATACGCCGTCTCAATTGTGACAGTGAGAGGTCTCTAGTTAACTTTACAGAATAAATATATTTTACTAGAAAATGTATATGTAGTTCTTGGTTTGAAGAGGAACTTAATTTCTGTAAAGTGTTTATTAGAATAAAGTTATTGTATATATTTCTCTGTAAATAAAGTGTTTATTTCAAAGAATGGTGTCAATATTTGTTCTGTTGAACTAGAAAACAATTTTCATGTGCTAAGACTGTTAGCAACTAAAGGCCCCCATAATACTGAAATGTTTAAAATTGTGGTAACTCAACATAAAAGACTTAGAATTTCTCCTAAAGAAAATGCTCAACTTTGACACCTAAGATTTGGGCACATCAATCTTAGTCGGATTGAGAGATTGGTAAAGAATGAACTTCTAAGCGAGTTAGAAGAAAACTTTTTATCTGTGTATGAGTCATGCCTTGAAGGCAAAATGACTAAAAGATCTTTTATTGGAAAAGGTCATAGGGCCAAAGAACCCTCAGAGGTTGTACATTCAGACCTCTATGGTCCAATGAATGTAAAAGCAAGATGAGGGTTTGAACATTTCATTACCTTTACTGATGATTATTTAGGATATGGGTATGTTTATTTAATGCAACATAAGTCTGAATCTTTTGAAAAGTTCAAAGAGTTCAAGGCAAAAGTTGAAAATGCATTAAATAGAACAATTAAGATATTTTCATTTGATTGAGGTGGAGAGTTTTTGGATATAACATTCTAGAACTATTTGATAGAGCATGGAATTGTATCCCAACTCTCGGCACTTGGTGCGCCTCAACAGAATAGTGTATTAGAAAGAAGAAATCGAACCCTGTTTTATATGGTTCGGTCTATGATGAGTTATGCTTCCTTATCTGATTCACTTTGGGGTTTTACAATACAGACTATAACGTATATTTTAAACTGTGTTTCATCCAAAAGTGTTACGAGAACACCTTTGGAGTTATAGAATGGTTGTAAAGCTAGTTTATGTCATTTCAAAATTTGGGGTTGCCCAAAACATGTGCTTGAGGCAAATCCTAAGAAACTGGAACCTCGTTCAAAATCGTGCCTATTTGTAGGCTATCTCAAAGGAATGAGAGGTGATCACTTCTTCAACCCTAAACAAAATAAAGTGTTTGTGTTGACAAATGCTACTTTTTTGGAAGAAGACCACATAAGGGAGCACAAGTCTCGCAGTAAGGTTGTGTTGAATGAACATTCCAAGGAATCTACTGAATCTTTAATAAGAGTTGTTGAAGAACCCAACACCTCAACAAGAGTTGTTGAAGTTGGATCATCTAGTAGGTCAAATCCATCTTAAGTGTTGAGGAAGCCTCGACGTAGTGGGAGGGTTGCGAACCCACCTGTTCGTTACATGGGTTTAAAAGAAATCCTAGCTATGGTAGCAGACGGTGATTTTGAGGATCCATTGTCTTATAAGAAGGCAATGGAAGATGTTGACAAAGATGAGTGGATCAAAGCTATGGATCTCGAAATGGAGTCGATGTACTTCAATTCGGTTTGGGATCTTGTAGATCTACTAGATGGGGTTAAACCTATAGGTTGACAATGGATCTACAAAAGAAAATGGGGTGTTGATGGGAAGATGCAAACTTTCAAGGCTAGACTAGTGACAAAGGGTTATACCCAAGCTAAGGGAGTCGACTATGAAGAAACTTTCTCACTTGTTGTCATGTTAAAGTCTATCCGAATTCTCCTATCCATTGTCTTATATCATGACTATGAGATTTGGAAAATGGATGTCAAAACTGCCTTTATGAATGACAATCTTGAGGAGACCATTTATATGGAGCAGCCCGAGGGATTCCTAAGTTCAAGAGAAAAAAGTTTGCAGGCTTAATTGGTCCATTTATGAACTGAAACAAGCTTCTTGATCTTGGAATATAAGGTATGATACCGTGATCAAATTTTATGACTTTGATCAGAATGTTGATGAGCCTTGTGTATACAAGAGGATCATCAACAGTTCAATAACTTTCCTAGTGGTGTGGCTATCCGGTACAAGGTGAATAATACGCATCCAATCCTATCCTGTCCGTACCCAGTCGGGCTTTATTATCTCATAATAAAAAAAACCCACAACATTAAGCAACAAAAACGTTCTGGAGTTTTCATTAATATTCATAAAGAAACGATGCAGACAAAAAAAATGGTGAACAGAAAAAGATTGAGAAAAATTGTGATGTCGGATAGAATATGACTTTTTTTTCTTTAATTTGTTCCATTTTCCAGCTCAGCCACAGTGTAATCTTCTTTTTATTTTTTCCCACTTTTCTTTTTTTCTTTTTGTTTATTTTTTAAGATATTGACTTATGCTTAATTCTAATTCAAATAGGGCATTCACTGTTTTTTTTTTCTCCATTTCTTGTGGGTTGTTATTAAACAACAGTTTTGTGAATTTGAATGAGAAGTGTTGATGTTTTTTAGCAATTCCTCCCAAGACCAATACTGTTGGAGAGGAAAAAGGAAGAAAGAAGGAATTTTTTTTTTAGAAGTTTGATAATAAAATAAAGGGTTTAATGGTCTTTTCATATACCTAATGAAAAGTGAGAGTCAAAAATACTTATTTTTTTAAAGGGTCCTATTTTCCAAATCAAAACTCAAAAGGGCCAAAAATTGTCAATTACCCCTCTTGAGGGTGGTTTTATATTTGTTTAAATCCATCTTATATATTTTATTATATTATGGGTAATAAATAATAATTAGCTAGAAAACAAGAAACAAAAATTCAAACACTTTTATGTCCTTGTTTCTTTTTTTTTTTTTTTTCAAGAAAAAAGAAATCGAAATAGTTAATCAAACATATTTTCATTTTTAGTTCTTAAATAATAAAAACAAGAGACAAGAGACAAGAAAAAAAAGAGAAAAAGAAAAATGAGAACGTTATCAAATGAGTCTAAATTTATAAAGTAAAAGTTAAGGGTGATAAGAGTATTTAAATCAATACAACATAATCTCTTGATTACCAAACACACTTCTACTTTCGATAAAAGTTAGAATTGAAAATTAAAATCAAGATTTTCATTTAAAAAAAACTAGTACGATAAATGTTTATATTAGAAAGGTATGATAAATGTTTTTAAACCAATACAAAATAACTCCTAGATTACATATTATATTTGGCAAGTTAGTAGGATAAAAGTTAGAATTAGATACCAAGATATTCTAATTTAAAATGTTAGTATAAGTAATAAAATCGAAAGTTATAATATCACAAACTCAGTAACATGAAGGATTTTTCTTTTTTCTTTTTTTCTTTTTTTTTTAATAAAAAAAAATTCTAAAATAGTAATAAGAAAATAGTCAACCTAACCTCTTATCTAAACATGGATATTATCGAAAACCAACAAACTCAATCTTGCACCCCAAACATAGAATTCAACATTTTCTAGTAATCTTGATTGCCAACCACAAATATAATCATAATCACATTCATAGTAATCTAAACACCCATAAATTGATATAGAGTTTTCATCTTTTTTTTAGGATAATTTCCATCCTAATTAATCTCTCATTAAATCCAATCAAAATGGACACAAATAAAATTTAAGAAATATTAATAGGTGCAACAGGAGGTTACAAAACCAATTTAAAATTTAAAAAAGAATGGCTAATCTTATGACAATAATATCTTGTCTAAATCAAGTCAAATAATTTATTTAATTACCAAATTAAGGTACTTATCTCCATGTGTCAGCATAGAGAGGCGAGTAGAAGCCAATGCGAGTAGGAAAATAGCAGGAAAGGGAAATGAGGCCACCAATACCTTTCCCTCGTTTTGTGAATTCAAATTTCAAAAAACGACCCAACAACTCTCTCCTCTATACTGATTGCATAAATCCCAACTCGAGAAAAAGGAAAATTATTAGAACCCCACAAGAAATTTTGAAAGAAAAGTAATACCCAAAAATAAAGAATCGATTTTTGTTTTGTGTTGGGGCCTTGGGCGTTTTGGGTTCTGTGGCGACCATCAATGATATGTGCTCGCAGTTGAGGCGTGAATTGGGATTTCTTTCCTGGTCTTTGGTGGGTTTTCTTGATCGATCGGTTTCAAGAGCAATGGGGTGCTTCTTTGATTGCTTCAAAGTCAGAGACGATCGCCATCGACCTCGATCGCACCTTGTTTCTGAATCCCCTTGTTCCAAGTACAGGGTGCGTTTTCGATCCTCGTTTTTCCTTATTTCTTAATGTTCTGTAGTCCCTTCGTCTTGTTCAAATAAAGAAGGATTTGGGGAAATAAAATCAAATGGGAACTTTGTTCCCCTGTGTTCTCTGGAAGATTCTGTCCTGATTCCACTTTTTCAACTTTTGCTTTTATCGGCTTTTTGTATAATGTGTTTCTTTCTCTTCCATTCTGCTGCTGTTATTGGGGCTCATGTAGTATACCTCTGCTGGATTACCTGAATTAGGTAGCTGATTTGGCTTTGATTTGAGTTAAATTAGATGTTCAAAATGCGAGATTCTACTCTTCTTTTTTATGTCTTTTTTTTTTTTAGTCTACTTTGTATCTGAGGGAATCAGGGAAAGTTATAAATGGATTTTTTTTATGACTTCTCGCTTTCTATTTCATGCTTCAGGCACCTGTGGTAGCTCGAAATCAGTTATCATCTCTCTTCCTGTCTGAAGGTAGATGTTTGCCTCATCCATGTTTGTTCCTAGTATTCAAATCTGCGGATTCTTATTTCCTTTTGTGTTTTTGTTTTATAAAAGAGAATGAAGATTCCCCAAGGAAGGATTCAGGTTCCAAGTCTTTTGGGTCTCCACGATACACCAAGGATTTGATGGATGAGGTATGCAACCTTCCCAATTGTGTACAGCTCCAAGTATAGTGTGTGCTGATAGTGATGGCTCCTGGTATAATCATGGCTTCAGTTCGACAATTGGAATGTAATTAGTTGGGGAAATGAAAGGCACGAGCTAGAATGAACTTCTCTGCTTTCAAGTTGCAAACTAAACATAATGTTTCAAATGCTGAGAATGTTCTTTAATTCCTCGAGGTCTTAGTGCAAGTTTGGGAGTGATTTTAAAATTGATAAGATCCCTTTTTGTGAAGTTCAAAATAACTCTAGAACCCGTCTTTAATCACTCAAAATTATTTTAATATTTAATTTCTCATACTACCAAATTTTGTTTCAAATGATTAAAAACATGTTTTAGAGTGATCTTAAAAATGAAAAAAGTGATTTTAATTGTTTCAAAATCACTCACAAATATGCTCTTAATCATATCCTTGACTGGTATAATATCTGTTAATTGGCATCATTATAATCTAATAATTTGGACATTAATTTGCAGGCCAAATTTCTTAAGGCATGTGGGACTATTGTGGAGACCCCAGCTGAAATTCGGAGACCATCCAGAAAGCTTTCAAATGCATCCCCTGAAACACATCCAGATCTTTTACGTACACCTGTTAAACAGTTGGAAGAGGGGGAAAATGAGTCAGGTTCAGCTGAACGCACACCCAGCAGGTTGTAACATATATATGTAAAACCAACATATATTTCATGATTGATTTTGCATAAACTTGGAGGGTCTACTTTAACATTTAAGTTTATTAGCATGGCCATCTTATAACTTGTTGAGTTAATAGATTATACATGCAAGTTCTGCCATCTATTCCCCCAAGAACTGAAGAATACGGTACAATTTTTATAGGAGGATGTGAAATTTGGTCCAATATATTGGCTTTTATGGTCAAGATAGTATGGTAAGTATTGTTATTCAAAAGAGATGCAGAAAACCTGTGCTGAATTTAGTCGAACTTTCAGTTTCTGCCTTTTATTTTTAATATCAGACTCATATAACTTTCCAACAAAACTTGGACCATGTCTCACATTATGGAGCTTGTTGATACTACAGTTGTACTACCAGTGAACAGAATACTCAAAGAGTCTCTGCTTACCACATTGAAGGCAGTGAGACTGGAAGTGTTATTACTTCAGTAGCTGCTCTTAATAGTTCTGATAAAGTGATGACTACATGCCGGAGTAAATCCGTGCATTTTGAATGTGATATAAACGAATCTCCCAGCCGAAGTTCATCTGGAAACGGAAGAGAAAAAGTAAAAGGATTTGATTCATCGGGTAATAGGAGTGTATCGAAGTCATCACCTTATCCAACTCCTCTACAGCTATCTGGCGAAATGCAAACACCTGGAACTGTTTTTCCAGAAAACTTGGATCATGGGAAACCAAGAATCAGGTCCCAGTACGTTTATTCAGTTATGAACTCGGTTGAGAGTGCTGCTCAATTGAAGGCACTGAAGGAAGAAGAATCTAACCTGGAAGGAATTTCAAGAGAAATGAGAGAATCCGTTCAAGAGCTTGAAATGATGACACCTATGCCAGAAAGGAATGTGAAAGCAAATACACGTGAAAAGGACTTGATGGTGGAAGCAAGTTTGGCTGCTTGGTTGAAACCAGTATCTAATCACGATGATGATAGCAAGAAATTTGGAGGTGCAGATAGGCCAATTCGTGTTGGAAAAAGTGCAGGGGACAGGCCAATCATAGGGATGGTTGCTGCTCACTGGAACGAGGATGAACCAGTTCAAATCTCACCCAAGGAATGGGATGGGAATGGAATCCCAAATTCCACCCATAAGTACAAGGAGGTAATTTTATGACTGATCTTGAGATTTTCCTTTTTGTATGAACTTGTATGGTCAGTTACCAGATTGCTTTCCTGTTATTTGCAGGATCAGAAAGTGAGTTGGCATGCGACACCATTTGAGGAGAGGCTAGAGAAGGCACTATCAGAAGAAAGCATAGTTACAAGGCAAGCCTACTCTGTCTTGCTGTCTTCCATGTATTTTTTCTAGAGTAGAGCTTAATAGCTGGACTTCCCCTTTCCCCATCTTCTGTGGTAAACGTGTATAGCGTCACTGGTCTCAACTCACTGAATAAAACATTATTAGTTCTTTGGAAGAAAGTTGTGAACCTATAAGGGACTTAAAAATAACCCAGAAATAGGTGAAAGATAATCTTTGTTTTCCTCTCTGAACAGCATTATATGTTTGATACCATAAAACGATGATTTTGAAACTCCTTACACTTCGCCTATCTCTAAGCCTATAAAGTAAAATCTGTATCCTTAACGAAGTTTTAAGCAACTAAAATTTCGTGTGCATTTGTAGCTTCAGGTAACAAATAGATATGATACTCCAAATAGAACTCATAAGGTATTAGAATAGAATAGCTTGGAAATTAGATAAGTGAGAGCAGTCGTTAACAACTTATGAGATTCTAAAATTAGTTCAGAGTGTTTTTAAAATGTCATTATTTTAACATATGACCCATCGCCATCACCTAGTATAAAGTCTGAATTCTTGACCAATAGGTCATAAGTTCAAATTCTCCATTCCAAATCAGTCACTACAAAAGTTTTAGAAAAATAATGGCCTAGTGGTCTTTTAATATCCTTCCAAAAGTCATGTCTAAACCCACTCTAAATTAATGGAGAGACTTGAAGAATGGTTACTTGAGCTTGTATTCCCATGTCCCTCTAAATGGTAACCAAGGTGTCCGAAAGAATTTGAACAAAGTATAGACGCTTGTGAAGTTGAAATGAAAAACCTATCATATTGTTTCAAAGTTTTTACGTTCTTGTGTACATGATTATGCAGGAAGAATTTCCAAAGAAAGCCAGTAGCATTTGATGAGGAAGATGATACAGCAGTTTCACGGTTGCAATCTTCAATCCAGCCAAGTTCAGTGGTATCATATTGATAAAACAAGTACATTTTTACGGCTGTGTTATCCAACCCAGTTGTGATTGGTAGCTTCAATCTGCCATATAGTGATTGTTATGAAATTCATATTTTGAAAGCTCTATCATATCACATCTCAGTTGAGAGTTTTCTACAATGCAATAGAACAAGGAAGTGGCTGAATATTCCACAGCTTGCCTTTTTTTTTTCTTTGTAGTGTTGCTTTATAGCAGCAGTAAAAAAAACTTGCGTTATGTAGCCTCTGCAACTTTTTGTTTATGGGTTTGAACTTGTAAATCTTCTTGGATAATGGACAATGAGTCGAGTTGTTGCTTATAAACTTGATTTGCAATGTTGTAGACAAATTGAAATTTGCCCTTTTGATCATTGGCAAGGATGATCTTTGGAATGGTTTTGATTAAGCTTAAGGAACATGTTTTTGAGACACCAATTTGTTGATTTTAACTTCAATTGTCGACTCCGAAAATGAACTTCAGTTTTTAAATTATTAGACTAACAATCTTCGATGTATATTGTTTTATTTCAGCAGTATAAATTGAACTGTCATCTATCTAAAGAAAGAATAGTGATAAAATAAAAGAGCATACAAAAAGGAAAGCTACAAAAATTGCACCAAACAACAAATTACAAAAAAGAACTTATTAGCAATCACAAAGACCTAGTCACCGATAAGTCCAAAATAAAATATAGAATCTAATGAGGGACCATACATGGAGCGAAGTCCAGCTTGCCACAATAAAAGCCCTCTCTCCCAAGGAGTCAACTGAATATGTCGTGACAACAACATTTGTCCTTCTCAAGCATGATAAGAACTTGTGGGAAAAGCTGCAGCGATACTCTTATGAACTAACTAGACTAGTCAACATTTTCACATCGGTCTAGGAACCAACCAAGAAAATGTTCATAAGAAATGGCATTGGTTCTGTAAAAAGTTCAGAAGCCATCCTTATGAGTGCTTGGGGGGGAAGAAATTTTATAATACAACAGAGCAGGAAAAAAGCTGAATGTCAACAAGAAACACTCATCATCAATGGTTTTTGTTCTCTAGATTTACATCTTCCGACTCTCTACACAGAAGTATAAATCATCCATGAATTGGCTCACAGCCTCACACAACAGAACACAGTTCTGTTAATACTTTAGCATCTAACGTCAAGAAATGTACACACATCATCAACAACAGATCAGCCAGTCAAATAATTTGAATATTACTCCCAAATAAAAGAATGCAAAAACAAAGTTCGCATTTTTCTAAACTAGGTGCTGTGTACTGTATGCTTATATCTAACATGCGTTTTTGTTCTGTATGATGCTGAATTTAAGGCTGATTGGAAGAGCTCACATCTTGCTCATGATGGCTGCTGACGGGTTGGCTAACAACAGTAATATCTAAACTGCTTCCTTCAGTTTCTGCAGCAATTTCTCTAACATCAGCGATTCTTGCTTCTGTTGTCTGAATATCACTCCATTCCCCATCTCCAATTGGTCGTAGGTTGACCTCACCAGAGACTGGTATTGCTCTAGAGTCACTCAAGCATGCTTTATCCACATTATCATTTGACGAGTCAACGTGCTTTGTTAGCAGAGAACTATCATTACCTGGACAAGACTCCATTTTCTCCTCAAAAACTTGTATATGTTGTCTGTAGGCAGAAGTAACACATTCAATTTTAGTAGCCACAAAAAGTCAGCATCACACGAATCCTATCAAATCTACTGATAGATACAATATCGATCTATATGGAATCAAGAGAGAGTAGAGCTCCATTTAAAGGCCTTTCTAGCCTGCTAATAAATTTGTTTTTTTATCTACTTTAGAGAACACGCTTGAAATGTCAATCGAATTTTAAAACAAAACAAAATTTTGAAAAATAATATTATATCATTTTAAGATGTGAATGTGGTTGTTTAAAACAAAAATAGATATTGTCGATAAACAAAGCATAATTTTTTCAAAGTACAAAACTAAAATAATTGATAATAATTTTGGATCTATTATATCCAGACAAACAATAGTTAAATAAATTTATTGTTTAAAAAGGCCAAAATTGATCTATAGGGTAATAGCTCCCATGAAAGAGGATGTTGTTGCTTTAAGAGATAGCAAAATAGTGACACGTGCAACTTAATCAGCTAAACAATTATGGAGAGGGATAAGAGTGTAACACAACTGCATCCAGATTGGAAACTTTAGAAAGGGAAAAGATGATAAACCTCTGAATTTGTGCTTGTAACCTATTTATATATGCCATAAGCTCCTGCTTCTCCTGCAAAGCAGCTAACTCTTTCTGTTTAGCATCCTTTATTTTTGCTTCAGCATCAGCCTCTGAAACCCTGACTTTTTCCTCTGCTCTCACAACAGCACCTTCTAGAATCACAGCCTGCTCTCTAGCTTTTGCAAGCTCAGATCGCCACATATGTGCTTCCTGATTAGCAGCATCTCTTTGTTTTATCAACTGATCTCTTTCTCTACTCATATCAATTAATTTTGCTTCATACTCTTTGAGCTGGAAGTGGATGTGAAAATCAGAACATAATATAACCATAAATAGAATACGTATAAGGTAGCCATAACGACAGATGGGGTACAAGTCCTTCCATGAGTTCTAAGTAAGTGTTATATAATAAAGTAGGCAATACCTTCAAGATGGATGCATCCAGTTGCTTCTCAGAATCTTCTTTTATACGTTGAATTTCTGCACAAACGATTTTCCTTTGTTTATCCATCATATGAGCTGCAGAAGCAGCAGCCTCAGCAGCTTCAGCAGTCTCAGATAATTTTTCAGCTATATCATTTATTGTTGAATCTCGTGCACGAAGATCACGAGCCAAATTCTGTAGTTCCTCATCCTTGACCCGTAGTGTCTCCTGGACAAACATAGAGATGAACACTTGGAACCATATACAACAGGATGAAATACCAGAAGGGCCTATGGCATAATACATCCATAGTTTATCACGTCTCAAGCAAATCCAGCCTCATACAAGGAGTAGCATTCTTGCACAAGCAACATGATCCAAAATGAGGGTTCAAAATGTTCAAGGCCTACAGTTTTTATTGTGGACATGAAAACACCCATACTAGAAAGAAATGCAGTCTGCAAAAGCCTAACATCTAATTCAGACTATTGTATATGAAATCTCTGCCCATATATGAGTGTGTGTGTGTATAACAAACAAAGAGATGTACTAAAACCAGACCATAAAAAGAACACTGCCCATCAAATAACTACAAAAGAAGGGTCTTCCAGTCGGTTATTACCAGGCCTTGATAATAAAAAATTGACTGTGATTACAGAAGAATTTATTCTAGTTCTCCAAACCAAAAAGACACAAGTTGCAGACTAATAATTGAATGATATTATCATCATAAACCATATGAGTGTGTTTGGGGCAAGGACTATCCTAAGACTATAACAACCACCTCTTGCTACAGTGAGTACTATTTTGTATTCCCCAATTAGCTACAGTCAACACTACTTTAAAGCCCTCATTTGCTACAGTATTTACTATTTGCTACAATTTTTACTATTTTACATTCGTCATTTTTTTTATTCTTTGCTACAGTATTTAATATTTCCTTCTCAAACTAAAATAGTTTACACCTCAAACAAATACTATTATAATCCAAACTAAAATAATCTACACCTCAAACACAAATCATTACAACCCAGCTATAATAACCTAGGATTATAATAACCAATTTCTTGCCCCAAACGCCCCCTATATTACAACGGATAACACCTATATCATACGTAAATCTAAAAAAACCACCAACCAATATAAGATATCAACAAATTTAAAAATCATTCACTAAAATAGAGAATAAATAATTTTTAAAAAATAAATATAGGAAGGGTTGATTCTAGCACATTTTAGACGTTGTAATAAACTCAACACTTCAAAATTTATACGGATAAAAACCTAAAGTACACGAAGGTCCATCAACTTCCACAATTTGGCATGGGACCACATATTCACCGACAAACAAATGGAAAATGGTAAAACATTAAAAAGTGCAACAAAACATTTGAGAATCTGAAGTCATTGTGTCAGAAGAGCATAATGCATCAATCATACTCCAACTATTTGTGTTTTCTAATTTGCACGTAGGCTGGAATAATAAACCAAATACAAATGAAGCCTTACACCCATGTGCTAAACTAACATGCAGAAGCAGCTCATCCTCAGTATGGAAGAAAATATTAGACATGTATTTCAAATATACAAGATGATTTACCTTCATAATCGCTAAATCATCCATTGGGCCATCAGGGGTTTTATTTGTAATAATTCCCAGAGTATTTCTTAAAGTAATCTGCATCGCTCTTTCAATTTCTTTAGAACTTTCCTGGGCAGTTGAATTGGCAGCAGCAACTACTGTGGCCACTGTTCCCAATTTTGCAGAGCCACTGCCACTCAAGGAATTTACAGCCTCTTTATGGGCTTTAAGAACCAACTGGGTTGCACTGATTGGAGAAGGTCAAAACAATAATATTAAGATATTTTGTATCAGCTCATACTATGAATCTAAGGAAAATTGAGGAAAATTATTAATATGTTTCCTTAAATAAGGTGAATCATTATATGTCAAAGAAAACAAGCCCACCCTGGGGAGTCCTCAAACAACGTTAAGAAAATTATTGATACCAATTATATTGAGAATAAAAGGTAATAAAATTACAAATTTTTATTATATACGAAATCAAGCTTTCATCGAAAAAAGTGAAAGAAATACAAAGCATATAGAAAAAGGGTTCTAGAAAAAGGAAAAAAAAAAAGCGGCAGGGAGCCCAATACTAACTACAAAAAGGGTCTAAAATTCAACAAAATCAAACCAAGATTATAATTAGAAAAGAGCATATTAACCGACACCCACAAAGAGGCATTAAACTTTGCCCTCTCCTAGACCTCCTCACTTTCTCACTCCATCTCCCTAAAAGTCCTATTATTTCCTGATAACATAATTACAATATATAACTCTCTTGACATGTCACTCATGCCTGAAGTCATGAAACAATTGCCTATCTTCATATTTACCCACAAACTTCCATAACTAATTACCAATATACATCTGAACCCTTATCATATTCCTAATTCTATTCTAATATCATTCCTATCAATGAAATCTCCGAGTTGAAATGGTGTTCTCATAAAAACTGAAACCAGACTATTTTACAGCTATTATTCAGTAATTTATTCAAAGCCTAAAGTTCTTTGGAGGAATGCTGAAGAATTGCGGGAGGGAAACTATTAAAACTCTTTTATGAGAGGTTTAGGTGGAAAGAGAGAGAAGAATCTTCACAGCAGTTCTTGAAGATTTTCTAACTTTTGAGATTTTAAGGGGTCTCTTTCTTCTAGATGATGTTTCTTTCCAGTAACTTTTGTAGTCATAAACCTTCTACTTCTGCTGATTAGGGTGAAATTTTCAGAGCTCCTTAGTGGCCGGGACTGGGAGATTTATTGTTTTCTTATCAAAGAAAATTGATTTTTACAAAACTCAAGATTGCAACCATTTCCAGGTTACGTGTACATCAAATAGTTTGCAATTCAATAAATATGCACAAACAAATGATTATTGGTATTATAGTTTGTAGATTTTTTAAAGAGCAGATAATTTTTGTTCCAAAATTGTTTTAATTTAGAAAAGGAGATTGATTTTCATAAAATTCTAGATTGAAACAATTTCCAGGTTAGACATCAATGAGTATGGAATTCTACAAATATGCATAAATAAGTGATGATTGGTATTGTAGTTTTTAGAATCTTTAAAGAGGATATATTCTTGTCCCAAAAAAATAATAGAGGATAACAGCTAACTTATTAAATGTAATTCTAATCTAGAAAAGGAAATTGATTTTTACGAAATTCAAGATTGCAACCATTTCCAGATGATAATCAGTTTGCAAATCTACAAATATGCATTAATCAATGTTGATCAGGTAGTTTTCAGTTTCTTTATAGAGGACAGCAGATATCTTATCCTCTTGTTCTATAATTTTCTTCTCCATAAAATCTCAGAGCATACACTCCAATGGAGGTTCAGAAACTGCCATTTTATGTATGAACGTTAGTCATAATATTACTGAGCATGAAAAGGTATGGAAATAATTGTGCCTTATGTGGGTTCATGAAGATGTTGCACAAATAATATCACCGATATGAGGTATGTTTGAATGACTTACTGCAAAGTAGACACCCAAGCTCTAGCTGCACCAGGAGTCTCTGCACAGAGGAAGTAATCTTGCTTCTGGGGTGTGCCAATATCTGAAGGTACAGTTAAGACATTTGAAATTGTAGTAAATCAGTTTTTCAGAATAATATCCAAGTAAATATTTTTCCCAAATTGATACAAAATAAAGTAGGAAAAATAATGTGGATACAGATACAGCAACCATCGTACTTTGGTAGCCCACTAAAACAAAAGAAAAATTGAAGAGAAAATATAAATTAGTAACTATCAAAGCGATAATGAGTCAACCAATAAGCTGTAAGAATCAAACTTACTGGAAATTCACGGGAGAAACTGTAATATTGCTATTTGCATCAAATATAATAGTTCCTTTGATAGTTGCCTCATTTCTCCTAATTCTATGGCATAAGTTGCAAGAGAGGGAAAAATGAGATATTTCCATGTCAAATAATACACTGAACCAAGCAAGAGAAGAGAGAAAGGTTGTAAATATTAGACGTATGGTTACTTGTATTCCATTTTCCCTGTTGTTGGGTCCAAAATTACCCATCGCTCGTTCCATTTCCTCAACTGCAAAAATTATAATAGAGAATATCAGATTTGCTACGATGAGGGCTCATTGCCATCATAATGCAGTCCAAGAATAAAAAGATGCAGAAAATAGAAGACTGATCTATATATGTGACCACAATTGAGCATTTCTGCCCATAAAACTGTCTGAGACTACTATCACATCAACGGCCATATTCATAATCACAAAGGGGCTGTTTGGGAGCCCGTAATGGAATGGGTTTGTAATATAATATAATCCAAAATCCATGTTTGGATTGGGCGTTTTAGGCCTGAATTATAATACACAAACTCATTCCATTCTCACAGTTTTCAACCCAACCCTCTTTCCCACCGTTTTCATGCTTTACGATCTCATTTTTGTTCCCATCTCGATTCCTGGCTCATTCCAACCCTACTCTCTTATTCGCAGTAATCCTGATCACATTCTAGCCTCCCAAACAGCTCCAAACATGCAGACAGCTAGATCATGACCCTGGCCGTTTCTCACATTTCTCATGTCCTTGAAATCCCAAAGGCCAACTTCCTCTTATCTTAATGAGAACTGTGAACTTTTGAGTGATTTAATTAAGTCTTCAAATATCACTAAAAGCAGTCTAATTTCTCCAATTAAACGAGTTATCAACGAAAATTTGAAAATCCTGTTACAAATGGAAAACCAATGCCAAACGAATCATCAGCGGAAGTTTCCTTATCTTGATCATGACAAGCGAAATTCAGCTATCGGGGCCGCTCAGGTCACAAAATGAGGGAATGGGGGAGGGAAGACAAATGAAAAGAATAATACTAAAATTTTTCCTAAATCAATAGAAAACCAAAAACTATCCCACTTCGCCAGACAAAGCCCACGAGAAAACCCCCAATTTAATCACCTAAAATTCGACGAGAAAGATTCAAATGGAAGAGCTAAAGCCAGCGCAATTAAGTAGTAATCATCAATTCAAAACAAAAGGCGAGAAAGAAAGAGCTGCAATGCTTTAATTAACGATCGTACTGTTTCAGATCGCTTGAGAAGGGGACCCTGCAACAAATTCCGACCAGAACCAGAGGCCAGCTGCCGCTTGATCTTCTCCAAACTGTTCCCGGCATCTTCCGCTCTCTGCACCAACAAGAATCATAAATCCAAAACATGTTGAGGCAACAAACATCCCCACCGTCAAATCATACACCGAAAAAACGAAGAGATACCCACCGGTATTGCACCATTGGAGGCCATTTTCGATCAAAAGTGGGTGGCCGAGCTACCAAACAACTACCAGTGCACTATCTGAGGGAATTTGCTTCAGTTTTCAATTCAACCTGCGATTTTCTCACTGCTTCGATCGAGAATTTCCCCAAACGTTTCTTCTTAGGTTTGCTTCTTGCACTTTCAGTTGAGACTGTTAACCCTTGGAATCAATGTTATTCATGAAATTAGAAGAATCTTTATTCAATTATAAATATTTTAAATTAGATGTGTCTAATGTGTTATTTATCTATTGCCTATATGTTGTCCATGAATCTCAACCAAATACACATATTCGTGATCAACCCAAAAATATTAGAGGGGGTGGGAAAATACATTGTTTGTTATTTCATTTAGTTTTTGTTATTCGTGATCAACCCAAAAAGATTAGAGATAATGGGGAAATACATTGTTTGTTATTTTATTTACTTTTTGTCATTTATTTATTTTATATCTTTATATATTATATTTATTTTATTATTATATTATATTTTTTCTATATTTGTATTCTCGTTGTGCATTGTTGTGCTTGTCAAATTTACAACACGTTATCAGCACGAGCTCCTGTCGTTCTCGCTGAAGGTGGGTCCTAAAGGTATGTTTTTTTTCCCTCTTCGTTATAATTAATAAATTTAATGTTATTTTGCATATTTAATAGCTATTAAATTTCTAATATAAATACAATATTTTATGATAGTATTGTCATGACAAATCTCACAAAATTAGAATTTGTCACCCTTGATATTAATGACAGTAATTATTTGTCATGAGTACTTGATACTGAAATCCATCTGGAAGCTATGAATCTTAGCAAAAACTATGATTTTCCTTCGTCATCATCTCCACGAAGGATTGAAAATGAAGTATCTTACCATAAAAGATCCCCGTATCTTGTGAAAAAATTTGAAATAAATGTATGTTCATAAAAAAACAATTATTCTTCCTAAAGCTCATTATGAGTGAATGCACTTGAGGCTACAAGATTTTAAATCAGTAAGTGATTACAACTCTACATTATTTAAAATCAGTTCGAAATTATTGTTATACAAAGAGAAAATTACTAATGCTGATATATTAGAGAAGACATTTTCTACATTTCATATCTCGAATATGCTCCTACAGCAGTAATATTGAGAGAAATGCTTTAAACAATATTTTGAACTAATTTCATGTCTTCTCATGACCAAACAAAATAACGAATTATTAATGAAAAATCATGAATCTCGACCAACTGGGATGACACCATTCCCTGAAGTGAATATGTTGAATTTTAATAATAATCGTGGTTGAGGTCGTGGTCGTGGTCAAGGTCGTGATTGTGGCAAAGGAAGAAATAATTATTATTTTCATGGTGGTCGCTCTAATCATTCAAATTTCAAAAGAACCACACAAAATGATGATCACAAAGGAAAAGCTCCACAAGTTAAGAGTTCAAAAAGTGTTGAAAATAAATGCTTCCAATGCGGAATAACTAGACATTGGTCACGTACCTGTCGTATGTCAAAACACTTACTTGATCTCTATCAAGCATCCCAAAAGAAAAAAGAGAAAAATGTGGAAGCAAATTTTGCATACCGGATAATGACATATTTGACTCATCTCATATGACAAATTTGGATGTGACAGACTTATTTGAATCTCTTAAAGAGAAAATCGATAGAATTAATGGAACATCAAGTGCTTTGAAAATATTTAGACTTAATGTTTTTTTTAATTCATCTCCATGTTTTTCTTCCTCTTAGTAGATGTTAACCTTTATATATTCGAAATGTTGTTTTTCTTATTGTAATTATTTTCTTTTAATGAAAAAACCTTGATTATTTTCATATATTGGGTGATTCAAAATTGAGTACAAAAGACCTATATTTGGCAGACAATACAACTACACATACAATACTTATAAGTAAAAAATATTTTTTCAAACTGACAAAACTCGAAGCAGAAGTCAATATAATATCACAGGTTTTGTAAACCTAATTGAAGGGTTTGAAAAAGAAAATATTATTTTGCCTAGAGGAATAAAATCTACAATTGACAATGCATTATTCTCTAGTCAATCAAAGAGAAATCTACTTAGTCTTAAAGATATACGTTGTAATGGTTATCATATTGAGACTGATAAAAAGAATAATGTGGAGTATCTTTATATCATATCTATTGTCTCATATGAAAAATGTATACTGAAGAGTTGCCTGCTTTATTTTCTAAATTATATTATACTTATATACGAGTAATTGAAACATATGCAATAATGAACTTGAAGTTTATGAATCCAGACATAATTACAATTTGACATGACAGATTAGGTCATCTAGGGTCTATAATGATAAGGAGAATTATTGAGAATTCAAATGGACATCCTTAAAGAGCTAGAAGATTCTTGAATCTAATGAATTATCATGTGATGCTTGCTTTCGAGGTAAATTAATCATTAGGCCATCACCAGTCAAAGTAAGGACTGAACTCACCTGCATTTTTAAAACAAATTCATGGTGATATATGTGGACTTATTAACCCACCAAGTGGACTATTTAGATATTTTATGGTATTAATAGACGCATCTAGTAGATGGTCACATGTGTGCTTATTATCAAGTCGAAATCTTGCATTTGCAAGATTACTTGCTCAAATAATTAAGTTAAGAGCACAATTTCCTGATTATATAATTAAAATCATTCGTCTTGATAATGCTGGTGAATTTACATCCCAAACTTTTGATAATATTGTATGTCAATTGGGATAAATGTTGAACATCCTATAGTTTATGTTCATACACAAAATGGTTTAATAGAATCATTCATAAAACGTTTGCAGTTAATTGTTAAACTATTGCTTAAGAGAGTTAAGCTTCCTACATCAGTATGTGGATATGCTATTTTGCATGTCACTTGTACGGATTAAGCTAGTATCTTATCTGAAGGAACTCGTATGAGAGAACCTTGAGCAGAAGCGAAGTGACCAAATTCACAAATTATTAAATATAAAGTTTACAGTAAACAAACAAGTAGATATGCATTTAAAATTAAATTACAACATGCTTTACAAGAAAAGGTTAAGAAATATCACCTTTGTAGAACCTTTTCTTCATGATCCTCCTTCGAACAAAAACACCAACTTCTTGAAGACCTTTTTCAAGATAAGCCTCGAACC
The DNA here is from genome assembly GCF_009727055.1 of Benincasa hispida. Lineage (NCBI taxonomy): Eukaryota > Viridiplantae > Streptophyta > Magnoliopsida > Cucurbitales > Cucurbitaceae > Benincasa > Benincasa hispida. The sequence goes on from NC_052349.1 coordinate 76,706,455, forward strand.
AAAATCCGGATACTACCATAATAGAAACCTGGGTATTCTTAGGGTGAGAACCCAGGAGTGGTGGGATCTGACTATTTTGGTTAAGAGGGGAAGGTTAATGTGGAGGAAAAAGAAGATTGAGAACTCTTTCAAGAAACACAAATGCACAAAACACTTCTATCAAAACTCTCAATCGTTCAACACCAACAACCATCAGAGAAGAAGAAAACAATTTTTTTTTTATTCTCCTTACCATAAAGAATAACCACCCCTACTAATGTAGATGGAGAGAAAGATAGGAAGTTGCAACTCCCTTCCTTATTATCAAAATAATAATAATAATATAATATAAATATGATAACTAACTTATCATATTATATATATATATTAAATTATATGTTGTATCAAATATAACATATAACCTATAGTTTTAATATTGTATCACATACAATATAAACTATAGTTTCTTTTCTCTATTATATGACATTTAATATAAATCTTATTTATATTAAATTTAACAACTATGAATCTCATTCATAGAAAATATATCTGAATCACATTCAAATATTTATTTCCTCCCATTAAGCTATAATATATCAAATACATTATGACAATTATATCAAATATATTTGAATCAATTATATAATTAAATTTATCTTTAATTTGAATAATTCAAATTAATTCAAAAACCGATTCTCAACTAAATCCTATTAAGCTACCAAGGGGACCTCATGGATCTGTACTTTGAAGCTCCAATAGTACATGAATAATTAATTAAACTTTTTAATTACATTATTCACCATTTGTTAACTGTCGGGCACTCCACTAAAGATCGAAAACTGCACTCTTCGCACTATAGATATATTTCTGTGTCCATTGGATATAACTAATCAACAGTACGATGATCCTTCATAAATTGCTCGTAAGTACAACTAGGCTAAATTACCATTTTGTCCCTGTAGTTACATCTAACTCCTTAAGTACCATTGATTCCTCTAATGAACAATAGATCATAGTCCAACTATGACTAAACCCCTCTCGGGCCAGGGTGTGGCGCACATTGTCCAAAATCTAGAATCAGCTCTTAAGGGACAATTTATCTACTTACTCTGCCTCGGGGAAGGAGTGATCCATCTTGTGTAGTTGTATTTCCAACTCCCTAATCAAACGAATCCCCAAAATAGTAGGCTTGTTGAGTCGGGCGATCTGGCCACTTTCGTCCATACAAATCAAAGGACTGCTCTCATAGGCAGGAGTTCACAACTCACTCAGGATTCAGGTCATGTTATCTATGGTCATCCTGATGAAATGTAAGTCTCTATTATGAACGACATTATATAATGAGACTAAACCTTTCGTGGTCTAGTCTTATACAAAGTCCTTTGTAAAAATATCCTCGCTCACAGACATACATGGATGATTAGGATCAGATCATTTGTAGCACTTTACAACAATTGTAACACCTACAAAGCGGGCCATACTCGTAATGTCACCAAGATAAGATATCTAGCCTATACATCTACTACAGACCATTTAGGTTATCACTTAAACATGATCCACTTGTATGTCTTTACATACATGTTTAAATTACAAAGATAACTTTGGATGTTAGTTTATTGGTTTGTGATTAATGAAACTAAAATATCACATATTTTATAGACAATGAATAAAATATCAAATATTTTATTAGATATATAAAGAGTTCATTCAACAGTGTTTACAAACTATAGAACCCTACGAGATTTAGGGCATCAACCCCAACAATCTCCCATTTGATCTAAAGCTAGTGAAATGTACAATATAAATAAAATTACAAAGTAACACAAATAATAAACTAGGGCATAACACGCCCAGTACAATATCTCCCACTTGCCCTAGTCCAGACGTGGCCTGTCCTATAGACCCATACTCTGTAGGTAAAGATGTTCATTTAATCCGTGGGGCCAGGATCCCATGGGGACCTGCCTCGAACGGGGCGGAGAATCCCCGAACATACGGGAATGGAGGAGAGAGTGGGGATTTTTTTCCCCATTTCCATTTCGGGAATGGGGCTGAGGAATATATTCCCTGGCCCGCCCCCGCCCCGCCCCGAGTGTGTGTATATATATATATATAATATTATAAATATATACATACATATAAATATATATACTATAAAAGTAAAACCCTAAGTAGTAAGCGGCGACACTCTTATTTCTCATTCCCTCCAGTTCACTGACTTCAGTCGGCGGCACACCCACACGACACACGGCCTCAGTCCTCACCCTTACCTCACCGGCTCACCCTCACGGCCAGTCAGCTCCCCCTCGTCGGCGACTCCTCAGCAGCGACACTTCTCAGACCAGTCAGCTTCCCCTCGTCGAAGACTTCTCAGCAGTGGCACGACTTCTGGTCAGCAGTCACGGCCTCAACTCCAGTCAGCGGTGACTTCTCAATAGTGAGTTCTCATCATCACCCTCCCTCTCGCTCAATCTCACCGTCAGCGACGATTTCTCAGTAAGGACTCCGGTCAGCGACCTCCGTCAGATCGTTTTAAGGTATATCTAACTGAATATCCACTTCTGATCTGATTTGTGAATCTGAAGATAAAATTAGTTGTTCGATTTGTGAATCTGTTTTGTGATTTATGGTCTGATTTGTGAATATGCGATTTATGATTGTGAATTTATGGATTGTCTGAAATTGACTAGTTGTTCAATTTTGTGATTGTTTTGTTACTATTTGACTATTTGTAGGTGAAATTTGAAAATGACTCAATCGAATAATAATGAGTTAGAACAAGGTGGTTCAACTCCAACATCTATGAACATGAGCGAATCAACCCCAATAAACAGTGTTTCTAGTGGTAATGATCAATATACGCCTATTACATTAGATATCGATGATAATGAGGATGTATTAAAAAGTAATAGGTTGACGTCAGTAGTATGGAATCATTATAAAAGACAAAAAATAAATGACACAATAAAAGTAATATGTAATTATTGTGGAAAAAAGTTAGGAGGGGAATCTAAAACTGGGACAAAGCATTTACATGACCATTTCAAAATTTTTCCTTTATGGAGACAGAGATATTAGGCAATCATGTTTGAGATCCACTAAAACTAATGAAGGAAAAGTAGTCCCAAATCCGATCCTATTTGATTATGAAGCTTCTAGAAGAGATCTTGCTTGTGCTATAATCTTACATGAATATCCAATAAACATGGTTGAACACAAAGGATTTAGAAAGCTTTTGAGTGGTATTCAACCGTTGTTTAAGATGATTTCAAGAACCACGATGAGGAGAGATATAATAAAAATTTATGAAGAAGAGAAAATTAAAACAATGAAATTTTTGGAAAACAATAGAAGTGGGGTTGCTCTTACTACGGACATGTTGACTGCGTCTAGTCAGAAGAAGGGATACATGGCAATCATTGCATATTTTATTGATGATTCTTGGGTCTTGCAAAGTAGACTTTTAAGGTAATTTAAATCTTTTATATTGTTATGTATTTTTTGTTGATTTGGTAGTTTTCATTTTAACATATTATTACGTAATACTACTATACTAGGTTTGTACACGTGCCACATCCACATACTGGACAGTTGCTTTCTAAAGCATTATTGGAGTGCATTTTTTATTGGAACATAGATCGTAAATTTTCCACTTTAACAGTAGATAATTGTTCAACAAATGATGTGATGGTTGACATTTTATTAAGGAAGTTAGATTTAAGGACACTGTGGTTGCATGGAAGTTTGTTCCACATTCGTTGTTGTGCACATATTTTGAATTTGATAGTGAAAGATGGTTGGCTGTAATTTCGAATGGTATAGAGAAGATTAGAGGTACTGTTCAATTCTGGACTCTTTTTCCAAAAAGGAAGGAAAAATTTGAAGAAGGAGTTCGTCAATTACAAATTCCATGCACTAAAAAACTTAGTCTTGATTGTGTTACAAGATGGAATTCAACCTTTGTGATGCTTAAAACTGCTTTAGAATATAAGGATGTTTTTCCTCGTCTAAAACAACATGAACCACTATACACTTGTCTTCCTTCAGATACTGATTGGAATTTTGCAAAAGAAATGTGTGATAGATTAGAACCATTTTACTTGATGACTGAGTTGTTTTCTGGGTCAAGTTATCTAACCTCCAATGTCTTTTTTGAAGAAGTTTGTGAAATTAGGTTGGAACTTTCTAAGTGGCTTAACTCTAATGTTGAGGAGGTACAAGTAATGGCATCAAGAACTATTGCTAAGTTTGAAAAATATTGGAGTGTGATTCATGGTGTATTGGCAATAACTATAGTATTAGATCCTAGATTTAAGATGAGATTGATCCAATTTTATTTTTCTCAAATCTATGGATCTCATCATACTGTTGAAATTAAACGTGTTAGAGACGTGTTGTGTTTTGATGAAGTTTTATAGTTCAAATTCAAGAACAATAGAAGAACCTCAACGTTCTACATCTACAATTAGTACTTCTTCGACTTCAAGGCGAGATAGAAGTAGTAGTTCAACGGCTCTTGTTAATAGGAAAGATCGATATCTCAAGTTTGAAGAGTTTGTTAATAATGTTGAAAATGATGTTGATAATGTCAAATCAGAGTTGGATCATTATTTGAATGAGTCTTTTCTACCGCGGTCGGATGATTTTAACATTTTGCAATGGTAGAAGTTGAATGGAGTGAAGTATCCTGTTTTGTATCAAATTGGAAAAGATATTCTAGTCGTTCCCGTCACTACTCTTGCTTCTGAATCTACATTTAGTATTGGTGGTAAACACATAGGTCCACATTGTTCTCAAATTCATGAAAATTTATTGGAAGCTTTGATGTGTACTGAAGATTGGTTATGGGCAGAAGGTATGTATTGTTTAATTCATTTAATAAGCTTTTATTATTTATAATTTGAGATCTAATTTTCCTTTTACATGTCTTAAATAGATAAGCATACTCCTATAGATGCTAAAGTTTTCGAAAATGTTCTTGAGGATCAAGATCCAGATGATGTAAGTTATAAGTTCGTGTATTATTATTAATTTAATATTAATTTATATTACTATGTACAATATTTGTGTTTTTCTTTTACAATCATCTATTGCAAAGTTGGATGAAATTCGTTGATGGCAACTTGGTTTGGCGATATTAATGGAGTGTTGTTGTCTGTTGTATCTTAAACAAATATGTTTGTTGTCATGTTGTAACCTTTTTAAAAATAGTTGATGGATTATGAATGGATATTATTTAAGTTTAAGTTGAATTTTAATGAGATGGATGTTTTTATTATTTAAGTTGAATTTTAATGAGATGGATGTTTTTATTATTTAAGTTTATGTTGAATTTTAATGAGATAATTGATGGATTATGAATGAATGTTTTTAATAGAAAAATTGATGATATTATATTGAAATTTGCATTAAAAAAATGTTTTGTTTCAATTAATTTTGAATTGAAAAAGTCCATATTTGATTAAAAAAAAAAAGGCGGAGAATTTTTCTCCATGGGGAACCCGATCCCTGCGGATCCCCGCCCCGTTCCCCTAGAGAAATTCGTGGGGACGGAGAATAGTATAGGGAGGCGGGGATGGGGACAGGGATGGTTTCCCCATCCCTACCCCGCCCCGTGGACACCTCTATTTGTAGGTGACCCTCAAACATTGTAGCCGTGAGGGCCTTTGTGATGGATCAACATCGTTGTGCTCCGAAGCTATTTGCGTGACAATCACGTCCCTTCAATGCACAATTTCTCGGATGAGATGATACTTTTGCTCTATATGTTTGTCGTGCTTGTGACTCCTAAGCTCTCGAGAATTAACCACAACACCACTATTATTACAATAAAGTGTGATGGGCTTTGACATGTTTGGAATAACTTTCAGATCAGTTAAGAATTTTCTGAGCCAAACGGCTTGCTTAACAACTTCACAAGTCGCTACATACTCAGCCTCCATGGTGGAGTCCGCGATGCACCCTGACTTGGTGCTTCACCATACTACTGCTCATTCGTTAAGAGTGAACACTGATCCTGATGTAGATTTCCTAGAATCCTGACCTGTTCACATTTACATCTGGGTCAAAATTATCGTTTTACTTCTATAAATGCATCTTGTTCCTTAAGCTCCCACTGACCCTCTATTGAACAATTGATTCATAATACCACATATGATTCATGTCTCTCTCTACCACGAAGGGTGGGGCCTCGTTGTTCAATACCAGGAATCAGCACTTAAGGGAACAACCTATTTGCTAACCCTAAGACAGGTAGGAGTGAATTACATCTTGCAAGGCTTTGTCCTCAGCTATCTACCCGGTCTTATCCTCCAAATGGGAGGCTTATTGAGCAGTGTTGTTGGACTACTCTAACCTATGCAGATCAAAGGATAATCCCAAATAAATAGGAGTTCATAGTTAGCTCAGGATTAAGATCGAGTTATCCTAGGTTAAGATCAAGAGTACCTACGAGCGGAAGTAGATCTTTCCAATTTATTGTGACAGAATTACCACATATACATTCAAAACATACTAATATGCATTCATAATGCTAAAGAGATCAAGGGATCATACCATATGAAGATTTCTTCTTCACAGCGAGTCTAAAACCCAACCGTCTACCTCGAATAATCACCACTCGGATAGAAGAAAACGAAGATGACACCACCACTTAGAACCCTCTGTATTCTTGGAGCGAGAATCCAAAGTGTGGGCTTTGTTCGGATTTGGTAGAGGGAAGAAGGAAGAGAGACCGTACACAACGACCAAGCAAGTGGAAGATGAAGTCGTCTATCACATAGATAAGATGCTTGATTTTTTAGGTGAAGTATACGATCGTGTAGAAAAAAGTAAGCGATCATCTAAACGATTGTGTAGGAAAGGGTAAGTGATCATTGATAATGGGCAGAAATGCACATTATAACAACGCAAAGATATAAAACAATGTAGGATTGCAACGGTAAAAATATGTAAAATCGTGTCCAAAAGCATTAAGTTGAGAACATTGCATTCGCATGCGCCCATCGCATTAAAGTAGCTAGTTTACGTATTTTGTGCAAGAAAATGCGTTGGCGCAAGGTAGAATTTCGATCAAAGGAATTCAGTGTCCGAGCGCATTAGAAGATTACGACCGCAAAGCCATGCGATCGTATGTGTTCACGAAGATTTGCTCAAGAAGGTGGCCGCATAGAGACGGTGCATCAAAGTGAAAGCTTAATAAATCACGATGGTACAGAAAGCTGATGACAATCGAATCTAAATTTAGTTGATAAACCGTTAACGACACATTGTAGCAAGTACACTCAATTTTTCGGTGACAATTAATCGGTGCATCAGACAGAGATTTAATGACATCCCATAAGAGTAATCATTTGAGAGAAATGCTCTTCACCTTGAAGCTCTATAAATACCGAAGGCCACCTTTGTTAAAAGGATTCCAGTTTAGCAGTTCAGAACTCTGAGTTCTCTTTCGCCATATACATAGAGATAATAGATAGCTGTAATTTGTAAATTTTATACCTAGAAGGCGAAGGCGAGTGAAGAGAGAAGATGCTAAAAGATCGTTCCTGGTTAGCTCGAGAGAGTGTCTGGAAGCGTTGAGAACGGAGAGAGGGCCGACTCTTGCGAAAACAAGAACATTCTTTTGGGCAGAGTAGAGAAAATCACAGTGTAAAAGCCTTGGGAAGCAAGACATTGCTACCAGGCTCACTATCCTTACTTTCCATTGTCATTCTGTATTCGGATTTTATTTATAAAATGGAATTTGCATCTCTACATCTGTTCACTCTCTTTACATTACGCATGAGTAACTAAACTTTTGAATGGGTTGAGAAGTACTTGGCTAGCATGACCTAAGATCTTCATTTTATGCGATCATCTTGTCTTATGTATGCATCCATCACCCTTTAGAGATACTTGAGAGAGAGTCTAAAGAAAGAACCTAGACTTGATAGCGCTAGGTTAGAATCTAGGCTTGAGAAAGTCATATTAGAACCGTATAAACAAGAGATAGAAACTTAGAGATAAGATCTGTTTGCTAACATGCATCACATGCACCCTAGAAATAGGATATGATAATATACGGTCACCTTGTGTATGTGTGTGTCATTCATCATCTCATAGACAAGAATAGAGGCTTAGACATAAGTCCTATAGACATCATCGTATACATCGTATGCGTCCTAAAATTAGGAGCTATAGCATTTGCATTGAGAGATGACCTGCTGTTGTATGTGTGTAGCATGATCACATAACTTGAACACAATCTTGGGAAGTGTTAGCTAAATCCTTTCTCAACCCGTTCCCCGCATACTCATTATAACTTTCGCTGTTATTAACTCTTTTCTCAATTCCGCCGCATAGGATTTATATTTTAAACAAACATACCAACCAACTTATTGTTTTGATTGTTACTGCAAAGGAACTAGAATTCACCGTCGCATATTGTCTCCATAGTCCTTGCTTTCGACCCTGGACTTACTAGGCAACCTAGTAGGATTTATACTTGGATTTTGCTAGGAAAACTTGCATGTACAACGCAAACACGACTATCGCAATATACACCATTATTTCATCATATTCACAAAGCATCAATCGTCTAAACGATCGTATAGGAAAAGGGTGAGCAATCGTCTAAACGATCATGTAGGAAAAACTAAGTGATCGTCTATACGATAATTTAGTAAATATTGGGAGCTAAACGATTGCTTTGGAAAAGGTAAACGATCGTTTAGTTAATAGCGCGCGAAGGTGTAATCGCTAAGCGATCGCTTAGCAATATCGTATATGTAAGCGATCGTACAGGCACTATCGTTCAGGCACTGATTTTCTAAACGATGACATTCTCTTTAACACAATGTCCGCGTCTCCATGCTCAACACACAGTTAACTATTTATGCATCCCAAAGTGATCTTTCAATACACTCATCCATTATTTAGAACAGAAGAAACGTCGTCCAATTTCCTTTATAACCGTCTAATGAATGTGATCTCATCATATTCATAACATATAAATTAATATCATATATTAATTATAATATTTTCCTCTAATAGATATAAATTATATTCATATCCAATTTCCTCCAAATTAATGTATCTCATACATAAAGTTAACTATATCATATTTAATTAACTCGTTCAATTATATCATATATAATCGAACTCCCTCTTGTCAATTTGAACATTTCAAACTAACCCAAAAACTGACTCTCAACTTGTGATAACGGGCAAAAATGCACGTTATCATAGTGCTAAGTTCTTAAACAATGTTGGATTGCGTTGATAGAATATGTTAAATTGCATCCATTAAGCATAAATTCTATAATATTGTGGTCGCATGCGTCCAATGGATTAGAGCAGTTGATCTTTATATTTTTGTGCAGAATAATGCGTTACGCAATGCAAAGAATGCGATCATAGGAATACATTGGTCGAGCGCAACTTCACCGCAAGACTTTGCGTTGATCGTGCTCGCAAACATCCACCCAAGAAGAATCACTGCAACATGGTGGGCGCATCCAGACAAAAGGACAATTAAGATCGATGGGACAGAAAGCTGACGACAGTCGGATCCAAATTAAGTTGATAGCCGATAATGGTCACAAAGTACATCTAGCTTTATCGGTGACAATTATCCAGCGCATCAGTCGGGAATTAAAGCTGTCCCATCTGTACAACCAGGAGAGAGAAGCTGCCTTTCACCTTTGATGCCCTATAAATACCAAGTGCATTCTTCAGAGAAGGGGTTAAGCAGTCGATTACTTCACATCACTTTACAAGTTCACACCTCTGTTCATAGCTTTCTTTTCCATTTTACAGTGGAGTTAGAGAAGAGTGGTGACGTCGGAGATCGTNTTGATCGTGCTCGCAAACATCCACCCAAGAAGAATCACTGCAACATGGTGGGCGCATCTGGATGAAAGGACAATTACGATCGATGGGACAAAAAGATGACGGCTGTCAGATCCAAATTAAGTTGACAGTCGATAATGGTCACAAAGTACACCCAGCTTTATCGGTGACAATTATCCGGCACATCAGTCAGAAATTAAAACTATCCCATCTGTACAACCAGGAGAGAGAAGCCGCCTTTCACCTTTGATGCCCTATAAATACCAAGTGCATTCTTCAGAGAAGGGGTTAATCAGTCAATTACTTTGCATCACTTTAAAAGTTCACACCTCTGTTCATAGTTTTCTTTCCATTTTTACGATGGAGCTAGAGAAGAGTGGTGACGCCGGAGATCGTCCAAGACGGCTCGAGAGAGAACCTTGGGGCCTAAGAGTAGAGAGCGGGTTGACTCTCGCGAAAGCGAGAATATCTTTAGAGCACGAGTAGAATAGTGTAACGCCTGGTGGCAAGAAATTGCTCTAGGCTCTTTACTATACTTGCATTGTTATTCTATACTTCATCTTATATCTATTCAATGGGAGTGTTGTTTCTATATCTGCTCATTCTCTTAATACGCATGAGTAGCTAAACTAGTTGAATGGGTTGAGAGGAACTAAGCTAACATGATCTAGGAAGTTCATTGCTTGCGATTGTCTTGTTTTATGTTGTGCAAATTACCCTTTAGAGTTACTCGAGAGAGAATCTAAAGAAGGAACCTAATGTCTCAAGAGAGATAGGTTAGAATTTGGTCTCGAAAGAGCAAGATTAGACTTGCATAAACAAGAGATAGGAACTTAGAGATAAACTCTATTTGTCAACTTGCATCGCATGCATCCTAGGAATAAGAATGATATTATGTGGTCACATATTTGTGTGAATGTCATGCTGTCATCGCATAAATAGAAATGAAGGTTTATGTGTAAACCCTGTAGACTTATCGCTTATTTATCGCATACGTTCTAGCCTTAGAAGTCGTGGCATTCACGCCTAGAGATGGTTTACTATTATATGCATGTTGCATGATCGCAAAGCATGAACGCATCCTAGGGAGTGTTAGCCGAAACCCTTCTCAACCCGTTCACCGCATATTCATCGCATTTCCCGTTTACCAACTCTTTTCAAACTCTGCTGCATTTTATTTATTTTCAATCAACGCAATCACAACCAACACCTTATTTATTTTACCGGTTACCGCAAAGCTTTCATAAGAAAATTATCAATGAAAACTATTTTCACAAGTCCCTGTGATCGACCCTGGACTTACCAAGAAACTCAGTGGAATTTACACTTGAATTCCGCTGGGGAAACTTGAGTGCATAACGCAATTCCATCAACGCATATCATCCATATTCCACTTAAGAAAATAACGCATCATGTATCCAAGCTACCAAGGGGACCTTATGAACCTATGACACGAAGCTCCAACGGTACGTGAATAGCTGACTAAACTCTTTAGTCACGATATCCACCATCCGTTAACTGTCAGGCATTCCACAAAAGAGCGACAGTTGAACTCTTCTTGCAATAGATATATTTCTATGTTCATTGGATATGACCAATCATTAGTACGATGACCCTTCGCAGATGCTCGTAATTAGAGCAGGCCAATTTAATGTTTTGCCCCTATAATTACATCTTCCTCCTTAAGTACCACTGATCCCTCTAATGAATAATACAACATAGTCCTACTATGTGTGAACACCTCTCAGGCCATGAGAAGGTGTGTGGCGCCACATCGTTCAAGCTCTGGGATCAGCCCTTAAGAGAGCAATCTATCTACTTACCCCTACTTTGCGGAAGGAGTGAACTCTATCTTGTGAAGCTGAGTTCCAAGCTCTCAAATCAAACGAATCCTCAAAATGGTAGGTTTGAGTTGGCACTGTGGCCACTCGCACCCATGCAAATCAAAGGACCGCCCTCAATGGCAGGAGTTCCCAACTCACTCAGGATTGAGGTCATGTTACCTATGGTTATCCTAGTGAAGTGAAGTCTTAGTCATGAACAGAGTTATATGACAAGACATTAACACTTCAAGGTCAGGTCTTATACAAACTCTTTGTATAGGACACCCCTGCTCGCATGTCCACTACACGAATGATCAGGATCAGACCATTTGTGATAAGTCACAACATTTGTAACAATTCTACAAAGCGGGTCGCGTTCGTAGTGTTACCAAGATAAGGTTTCCCTTCTATATCCATATACTACAGACTATTTTGGTTGTCACTTAAGACATGATCCAGTTGTATGTCACTACATACATTCTTAAGTTACATAAAGACAACCATGGATATTAAGTTTATTGGTTTGTGGTAAAATTAAAAAAAAAATCTAAATGTGCAAAGTCAAGTAGTGAAGTAAATATCATATATATTATACATCACAAATGTTCGTACAAAGTTATTTACAAACTACAGGAGACGAGACTTTAGGGCACAAACCCCAACAATCTCCCACTTTTCCTATAGTGAAGTGGGGAGTACAAGTAAACAGGTACAAAATAATAAACTAGGGCATAAAAACCCAGTGCAACAAAATCTCCCACTTGCTCTAGTCCAGCCGCGGGCGGTCCCGTAGACCCATGCTCTGAAGGTGACCCTCAAACACTGTAGCTGTGAGAGCCTTCGTAAACGGATTAGCAATGTTTTACTCCGAGGCAATATTTGTGACGACCACCTCTCATCGATGCACTATCTCGCAGATCAGATGATACTTTCACTCTATGTGTTTGTCGCGCCTATGACTCCTGGGCTCCTTAGAGTTCACCACAACACCACTATTGTCACAATAGAGGGTGATGAGCCTAGACATATCTAGAAAAACTTCCAGCTCTATCAAGAATTTTCTGAGCCAGACGACCTCTTTAGCAGCTTCACAAGTCGCTACGTACTCGACTTCATCATGGAGTCAGCGATGCACCCCTGCTTAGTGCTCCGCCACACTACAGCTCCTCCATTAAGAGTAAATACTGACCCTGAAGTGGACTTTTGAGAGTCCTTATCAATCTGAAAGTCAGAATCCGTGTATCCAGTAAGGATCAAATCCCGGGACCCATACACGAGCATGTAGTCCCTCGTTCTTCGAAGATACTTGAGGATGTTCTTAACTACGGTCCAGTGACCATGGCCTGGGTTAGACTGATACCTACTGACTATTCCCTCAGCATAACAGATCTCTAGCCTAGTACAGAGCATCGCATACATTAAACTACCAATGACATATGCATATGGGACCCGTCTCATGTCCTCAACCTCTTGAGGCGTTTTAGGATACATGACCTTAGACAAAGTGACTCCATGCCTGAATGGTAGTAGGCCCTTTTTGGAGTTCTGCATCGAGTACTTGAGCAAGATTTTGTCAATATATGATGCCTGAGACAACACTAGCACTTTGTTCTTACAATCCCGAAAGATCTGTATACCCAAAACAAACTGAGCCTCTCCCAAATCTTTCATTTGAAATTGGGTCGCTTACCAGTTCTTAACTACAATCAGTAGACCTACATCATTCCCAATGAGTAGTATATCGTCTACATACAACACTAAGAAAGCTACTGATCTGTTCACTATTTTTTTGTAAACACAAGGTTCATCAACATTTTGGTCAAAGCCATACGATTTGATCGCAGCATCAAACCGAATATTCCAAGATCGAGATGCCTGCTTCAGCCCATAAATGGTTCAGTTTGCAAACCTTTTGCTCTTGACCTTGGGCAATGAATCCCTCGGGTTGCACCATGTAAATGGTCTTCTCAAGATTGCTATTCAGAAAAGCCATCTTGACGTCCATTTGTAAAATCTCATAATTATAATAAGCTGTAATGGACAGGAGGATGTGGATCGACTTTAACATGGAAATAGGTGAAAAGTTCTCCTCATAGTCGACTCCCTCCACCTGGGTATAACCCTTTGACACAAGTAGAGCCTTGAAGGTTTGCACCTTCCTATCAGCATCTCGTTTGCACTTGTAGATCCATTTACAACCTATAAGTCTTACCCCATCAGGCTAATCTACAAGATCCCATACCGAGTTGAAGTACATCGACTCCACCTCGAGATTCATGGCTTTAACCCATTCATCCCAGTCAACATCGTCTATTACCTTTTTATAGGACAACAGATCCTCGTCGCCATTTGTCACCATAGCTAGGATTTTCGTGAAATCTAGATAGCAATCAGGTGGGTTTGTAACCCTCCCACTGCGTCGAGGTTCCCCCAACTCTTGAGGTAAAACTGACCTATTAGATGAACTATCATCAACAATTCTGGTTGATGAAGTAGGTCCTTCAACAACTGTTGTTGAAGTTTCAATAGTTTCTGTGGAAAGCTCACTTAACACGACTTTACTACGTGGACTGTGCTCCCTGATATGATCCTCCTCCAGGAAAGTAGAGTTCGTGGAAACAAACACCTTGTTTGTTTTCGGACGGATCATAAAAGTAACCTCCTCGTATACCTTTGGGGTAGTCTACAAAGAAGCACAACCTCGATCGTGATTACAATTTCTTTGGATTTGCCTCAGGCACATGTGCTGGGTAACCCCATATGCGGAAGTGACGTAAACTAGCTTTATGCCCGTTCCACAACTCCAGAGGTGTTCTTGCAACACTCTTAGAAGGAACACAGTTGAGAATGTATACCACAGTCTCCACTGTGAAACCCCAAAACGAGTCCGGTAAGGAAGCGTAACTTATCATCGAACGAACCATGTCCAAAAATGTTATGTTTCTCCTCTCTACTGAGGTGTACTCGGTGCCGAGAGTTGTGAAACAATTCCATGTTCTAATAAATAGTCCTAGAACTCAGAATCCAAAAACTCTCCACCTCAATCTGATTGAAGTGTTTTTATTCGTCTATCCAAAGCATTCTCAACTTCGGCCTTAAATAATTTAAACTTTTCAAAAGATTCAGACTTTCGTTGCATCAGATAGACATACCCATATATCAAGTAATCATCAGTAAAACTGATAAAGTACTCATAGCCTCTTCGAGCTCGCATATTCATGGACCACGAAGGTCAGAATGTACTAATTCAAGAGGCTCTTTGGCTCGATAACCTTTTCCAGTAAAAGATTTTTTAGTCATCTTACCTTTAAGGCAAGATTCGAACACTGGTAAAGAATTTTCCTCTAACTCGCTTAGAAGGACATTCAATCTCTCAATCCTATTGAGATTGATGTGCCCTAATCAAAGGTGCCAAAGTCGGGCATTTTCTTTTGGAGAAACTCGTTGGCATTTAGATTGAGTTACGACATATTTAAACATCTCTATGTTATGGAGGGAACTTAAGGCTAAAGGTCTTAGCACATACAAGTTATTTTCCAGTTTGGCTGTACAAATTTCAACACCATCCTTACGAATAAACACTTTATTCAATTTAAAAGAATAGTGTAATTGTATTGTAATAGACACTTTACAGAAATAAGGTTCCTTTTTAGTTCAGGAACTACAAATACATCTTTTAATATAAGAAACCTATTCTGTAAAGTAAACTTGATGTCTCTTACTACCACAGCTTAGACGACGTTTTCGGTGCCTACTCGCAACCTCATCTCACCAGCCTTTAACTATCGCCGGGATCTAATCCCTTGAAAAGAAGAACATACATGATTAGTGGCGCTTGAATCTACTATCCAAGCAGAATTATCATTCTCCACTAAACAAGTTTCTAATACAAGCAAATCATATTTACCTTTGTCTGCCTTCGCCTTAGCTTTGACAGCCTTCTTTTCCTTCACATAACGAGGACAATTCCTCTTCTAGTGTCTGTCCTGGTTACAGTGGAAACTTTTGCCTTTTTCAATCGGCGGTGGATGCTTCTTCTAGGTGACAGGTGGCAGGTAAGCAGGCGCATTTCCTTTCCCTTTACCACCCTTCTTCTTCTTCCCCTTTCCAGAGTTAGAAGTTGAAGGTGCAAACTTTGTTCCTAAGGTCGAACCTAGATAGAACTTTTTAGAGGACGAGACAACATTTACCTTACCTCCCTTTTTCTCCTTAGTTTTCAGCAAGGATTGGTAAGTCTACAACTCGTTGAGGAGAGTGGTAAGGGAGTAGTCCACTTTGTTAAGAATCGTATTGCTAACAAAGTGGAGGAAGCTCTCCGGAAATGAATGCGGGATAATGATAACCTGACTGCCCTCATCGATTTTAGACCCATTCATCTCTGCTACGTTAAAGTGGACCATTATATTCAGCACGTGTTCACGAATAGAGGTGCCTTCCTCCATTTTGGAGCTGAAGATGTGTTTCAGAGCCTCATGCTTGAGATGTCCAGACGGCTGTCCAAACATCCCCGCAGGGACTCCATGATCTCACGAGTTGAGACCATGGACTCGTGTTTCTTGGCCAACAAGTCACTAAAACTGGCCAAAATATAGGCTCGGGCCTTCTCGTTTACCCATGTCCAACGCTCGTACGCCGTCCAAACATTTTGATAGCATCTTGAGGTGGAATAAGAGGACATTCCTCCGTAATGACAAACTTTAGATCCTCGATGATGAGTATCTTCGTGAGCATATGTTTCCAACTTGAACAGTTTTGGCCATTCAATTTTTCGGTGCTGAGTAAATTGATAGTGGCTGATGCCATTAAAAACCGTTGCTGGAAAAAAAAATGAATAATTTTTTATAAGATTTTGCAAAAACCACATTTTTTAATTAACCCATTAATTTTAGCAAAACTGATTCCAAATACCCTAAGTGAAAAGACTTCTATTTTGCAATGATGCCCAGCGAGGGAGGATAAACATCACCGGTGGGGTGATAAGATGTCCCTTCACTGGGATGAGACATTCTCAACCATTAGGCAGAACCAACTCTTGGAACTAAACCTAATAGCCATCATTTGTTCGGTCCAAAATAGTTAACCCTTAACAATCCTGCGTAAGTGTAACCCCTCGTTTTTTGCCCTAGAGTTCCGCCCTAATGCGCCCACCGTAAGGAAAAAAGTGGATTAGGACAAGAGACTAAGTAACCTTATCCTCTTACAGGAGATCAAATAAAGAAACGCGCAAAACAACCATCCTATAGGGGGACACACCTAGGGTGCCACGAGGCGATGCGCAAAAACTTTATTCAATCCAACAAGGGAGACCGAAGGATATGATGTCGCACTTCCCACTCCTACTTACTATGAACACTCTATCCATCCACCTTGATATTAATCTACCCAAACACCATCCGTAGGGGGACACGCCAAAGGTGCCTTGAGGCCGAGGGTAGATCTCATAGTGTGGACTATGAGGGAGAAACGCGTGAGGTGAAAATGAAGCATCACATGCCCCAAGAACCCCCCACTGAATGTTCTACCTAGGGGTTTATTAACCTAGACTATCCGGCTACTGATGATGATCTAAGTCATTTATTAAGTTTGCTAAAAAACAACTTTTGGCTTTGAAATTAAAAAAAAAAAAAATCCAAGTAGTCACATTAAACTCTTTAATGGACTGGCCTTAATTTGTATGCATGCATCAGATCTATCTAAATGACCTTTCCAGGTAGGTTCCCAGGTAGGGGTGTACCGTTTTCATCATTTTAAATACCCCAGCCTAGATAGAATCCGCCTTTGACAGAAGGTCTATTATAGATAGACTTGCTACGTATTAATCTTTTACTAATTATTTTAGTTTTAATTTCATTTTATAACCATTTATAAAATAAACAACTAAAACACTCATGCCACGTAACGAAGTATTTATAACACTTATAAATATAATGTTAAATAAATAAAGAATATATAAATTTTACCCTTATATTATATGATGCATGAGCATGCACTTATGTAAATTAAATCATGCTTCACTAAATCATAACACTTATAATAAAGAGAATATGCATGACCTAAGGTGGAATTTATCTATATGTGCATACCATATGACAAATATATATATATATATATATATCACATGCATAAAATCATGGATTAATGGACCGGGATGAACCAAAATAAAACCGGAATGAGAAAACAATCTATTTACATAATTCAGCTGAGCAAACCGGTTCACAAGCGAACCGGGTCTTGAACCATCGAGCAAAGCTCCCATCGTAAACATCTCTAGGTAAACGATCGTGTAGCGCACACTATATGATAGTGTAAAAGCTAAATGATCGCATAGACAATAATGAGGTCGTGAAGCCTGATTGTCTAGATGATCTCTTCGTGATCGTATAGTCAGTAACTATGCGATGAGGCTTGCTGAGCTATATGATCATCTAGTGCACACGCACGTTAAACGACAGCTGAGCATCTGATACTCAGCAATCGTATACCTGATCGTCGACACGATACGATCAACCCTTGATCGCGTACCCGATCGTCAACACGATACGATCAACCCTTGATCGCATACCTGATCGTCGACACAATGCGATCAACCTTTGATCGCATTCCCCATCTTCTACAGATGCGATCAACCCTTGATCGTTTCCTTCCTCGAAGAACCACAACGCTTGCTCTGATATTCTTCATGAACGACTCAAAACTCAAACAAACTTTGAATTACAGACTCGATAACGATTATCAAAGCCCAAAAACATAGGGGCTTTTACAAACAATTGCAAATGTAAAAGAATTTAATCAAACTCAGGCTACCATCCACGAAAACATCCATTAATCCGCACATCCACAACAATTTAACGAATTTAAACAGAGTAGACATGCACCCACCAAGAACGTATATGTTATTCGTTGCAACAATGAAATTGGAATATCAGAAACCTGGCTCTGATACCAATTAAAGGAACTCTTATTCAAGAGTACCCATGAGCAGAAGCGGATATTTCCAATTCATTGTAACAGAATTACCACATATACATTCAAAACATACTAATATGCATTCATAATGCTAATGAGATCCAGAGATCATACCAGATGAAGATTTTTGCTTCACAGCGAGTCAAAAACTCAACCGTCTACCTCGAACAATCACCACTCGAACTGAAGGAAACGGAGATGACACCACCACTCAGAGCCCTCAGTATTCTTGGAGTGAGAATCCAAAGTGTGGGCTTTGTTCGGATTTGGTAGAGGAAAGGAGGAAGAGAGACCATACACAACGATCACGTAAGTGGGAAATGAGGTCGTCTATCGCATAGACAAGATGTTTGATCGTTTAGGTGAAGTATACGATCGTGTAGGAAAAAGTAAGCGATCGTCTAAACGATCGTGTAGGAAAAAGTAAGCGGTCGTCTAAACGATCGTGTAGGAAAAGGGTGAGTGATCATCTAAACAATCGTGTAGGAAAAACGAAGCGATCGTCTATACGATCGTTTATTAAATATCAGGAGCTAAACGATCGCTTAGGAAAGTTAAACTATCGTTTAGTTAATAGCGCGTGAAGGTGTAATCAGTAAGCGGTCGCTTAGCAATATCGTATATGTAAGCGATCGTGCTGGCACCATCGTATAGGCACTAATTTTCTAAACAATGACACTCTCTTTAACACAATGTCCGTGCCTCCATGCTCAACACACTGTCAGCTTTTTATGCATCTCAAAGTGATCTTTCAATACACTCATCCGTTATTTAGAACAGAGATGCTGTCCCATTTCCTTTATAACCCTCAAATGAATGTGATCTCATTATATTGACAACAAATAAATTAATATCATATATTAATTATAATATTTTTCTCTACTAGATATAAATCATATTTATATCCAATTTCCTCCAAATTAATGTATCTCATACATAAAGTTAATTATATCATATTTAATTAACTCGTTCAATTATATCATATATATCGAACTTATTCCCTCTTGCAATTGAACATTTCAACTGCCTCAAAAAATTGACTTCTCAACTTGACCAGGCAACCCAGGGGACCTTAGGACCTATGGCTCGAAGCTCCCAAACGTATCGTGAATAGTCTGACTAAACTTTTAGTCCACTGCATATCCACCATTCTATTAACTGCTAGGTTTTCCACTAAAGACCGACAGTTTTAACTCTTCTTGCAATAGATATATTTCTATGTCCATTATGATAAACCAATCATCAGTACATGACCCTTCACAGATGCTCGTAATTACAGTAGGCCAATTTACCGTTTTGCACCTTTAATTACATCTTCCTCCTTAAAGTACTACCGATCCCTCTAAATGAACAATTACAACATAGTCCTACTATGTTGAACACCGTCTCGAGCCATGAGAAGGTGTGTGCCCGCACATCGTTCAAGCTCCGGATCAGCCCTTAAGAGAGCAATCTATCTACTTACCCCTACTTTGCGGAAGGAGTGACTCCATTTTGTGAAGCTGAGTTCCCAGCTCCAAATTAAACGATCCCCAGAATGGTAGTTTTGAGTCGACGCTATGGCCACTAGCACCCATGCAAATCAAAGGACCGCCCCTCAATGCAGGAGTTCCCAATCCTCAGGATTGAGGTTAATGTTACCTATGGTTATCTAGTGAAGTGAAGTCTTAGTCATGAACAGAGTTATATGACAAGACCATTACACTTTTCGAGTCAGGTCTTATACAAACTCTTTATATAGGACGCCCCCTGTGCTCGCAAGTGTCGCACTACACGAATGATCAGGATCAGACCATCTATGACAAGTCACAACATTTGTAACAATTCCACAAAGCGGGCCCGGTCCGTAAGTGTTACCAGGATAAAGGTTTCCCTTCTATATCCGATATACTATAGACTATTTTTGTTGTCACTTAAGACATGTCAATTGTATGTCACTACATACATGCTTAAGTTACTTAAAGACAACCAGGGATATAAGTTTACTGGTTGTGGTAAAATAAAGAACATCTAAATGTGCAAAGTCAATTAGTGAATAAATATCAAATACAAATGATGTGATCCACAGTGTTACCGAGATGAGATATCCAATTTCATCTATAACTTATAGACCATTTAGGCTATATACTATAACTTGATCCTATTTATGGCACTACATAAAGTTAAAGTATTCATATATATAGCCATGAATTTGTTTATTGGATTTTTCATAATAGAATGCAATATCAACAACTTTATTGAATAAATATCCTCAAAATATATTTTATTGATAAATAGAATATTAACATAATTACGAACTGCGAGTTTTTAGACATCCCCAACAGATGTAACACAAGGGTAATAGGTAATTTTGGCCCACTGTACTGTACGAGCAATCTGTGAAAGGTCATCACACACTGTTGAGTGTAGCATCGGTCTTTAGTTAGTAAACCAATATGTAACAATGTTGGTAATTTAATTAAAGAGTTTAAATTATTATCTGAGTACTGTTGGAACTTCAATCTATAGTCCATAAAGTCCCCTCTGTAGCTCAACAGGGATTAATTGATAATTAATTTTGTGGATTAATTGAAATGTTCAAATTATTGAGAGAAATTAATTATATATGATATAATTAATCAAATTAATTATATATGTGATATAATTATATAATGTATTGTATTTCGATTCATTATAATTTAAGGTAATATGAGAGATTTGAATATGATTCAAATACTAATTATATGAATGAGATTCATGTAATTAAATTTAATATAAATATGATTTATTTGAGAGGAATTAAATATTTGGATGTGATCCAAATATAATTATATGGATGAGATTCATATAAGTGAATTTAATATAAATGTGATTTATATTAAATGTCATGTATTGTTGAGAGAAAATAAAATCTATAAGTTATGTTGTATTTAATGCAATATAAAACTATAGGCTATATGTTATATTTGATATAACATATAATGTATATAGATAATAAAGTAATTATTATATATATTATTAATTTAATTGAAATTAATTAAAGGGAAGAAGTTACAACTCCTTCCCCCCATTCTCTCAGTTAATTGATGTGGGTTGTAAAACATTAATGTGGTTGGAGATTCATCTTCTTTCTCAATTATCTTTGAGAAGAGTTCTCATTGGAAAAACTAAAACAAAGGAGAAAAGTTTTTCTCCTCCCTCTCATTCTCTCCATCTCCTTCCCTCTTCCAAGGACTCAAGCAAAGCCCACAACTTTTGCTTGAATCCTTTATCCCAAGAGAATACAAAGGGTTCTCAAGTGGTGGTGTCCCTTTTGGAGAAGGAGATCTACTTGTGGCTTGTTTGAAGGATTCTTGAAGAATAGTCTTCAAAGGTAAGAGTTTATAAAACCCTAAGTTTTTTCTTTTGTATTGCATACTATAATTTATGTAAATGCATATCTTGTTCTTGTTTTACTGTAAAACTTATATTCAATAAAAAATGGAAATTGGGATAATCTTGCTTCTAATCAAGGATCTCTCCTTAGTTAGAGTTCCTTCAAAACCATAGTGGGTGTTTAATTAGACGGTGGAAATTAAACATTCATCCTAGCATAAGCCCTAAAACTTAATGTGGTTGGATAATCATATTTAATATGGATTCATTTAAGCATGTTTAGCTAATTAGGTAATTAGGACCATTGGTTGGATGTCCAATTGATTGGGCTAGGCATAGTTAAGAAACAAAAATTACATTAAGCAATTTGATTATCGAAATTAAATTGAACAATTAAAATTTCCTTAAGCTAGGTCGTTTCCTTTAATTGTATTTCTATCTTTTAGTCTCATTGCATTTTATTTCTTTTATTCATTACCTTTCCAATCCACACAAACACCACCCCCCCCCCCCATATAATTTTACCACTTTAACTAAAAACTAGCTTCGAGGAACTAATATTTTGCGCTTCATTGTGGTTCGACCCTGAACTTGTCGCTTGTACTACCAGTTAGTATATAAGTAGTTCAACTAGTAAGGATTTATGGGCGACAATAAATTTCGAGCCTAGAAAATTGGTGTCGTTGCCGGGGAAGCCAATTAGTTCTTCTTAGTTAAGTTTTTAGTTAAAGTTTCTTTTGATTTGATTTTTTTTCTTTCTTGTGTCAATTGAGCATGACAGGATTTCCAAATTAATCTTTGACATCCGAAAGCCGAGTTGCAGGTCTTGACGACGAGGTAAGTGGCCTTGATCGCCATATTGCCGAGTTGACCACTTGGTTGGCCACGTGATGAAGTGGAATTTGTAGCAAGCAGAGGTAGTAGACCCGAGGTTGCAGCGGAGTCCAGTACCACATGGTCATTTTAAGGAGGAGTATTATGGTCATTTGGACTATGAGCCTCACCATTCTTGGTAGGAGTCCATTGACCATAGATACTTAGGATGACAACAGAGCTTGATTTTATAGCACCCCACCAATTGACTCATGCTCAGCTTTAAGGTCAGGTAAGTCTTTAGAGGCTTTGGTTGTGAAGCTTGTCGACTACACTTTTGAGCTTCAGCAGGACACCCTTCATAGGCAGTAGAAGTTCGAGCTCTTCCAGCATGAGAGTTTTTGCCTCAAGGCAAAGGCTAAAATCGACTTGCAAAGCCTAAGTGACCTTGTTGCTCAGCTTGCAACTTTAGTTGGGAGGCCTGACGAGCCGTTGCTAGACCATTCCTTAGATTTATCAGAGGCTCAGACGCATGAGGTAGTCCACGCTGACATGATGGAGGAGGAGGAACCATTTCTTGGAGATTCGTGCCCATGTATGACTTTGGAGTTTTTAATTTCTGAACTTGCTAATACCTCTCTTTAGTTTCAGTAGGACATTCAAGCTCAGTTGCAAAGTATGGCCAACCATGTTGCCTAGCTGACAGAGGTTGTGTAGAGATTGGAGAGCGTGCCAGAGCAGCCCATTGTCTGTACCTCGGAGGTTGAGTTCCTTGTGAACTACTACTACTCCAGTGATGATGAGGATGTCACTCAATGCTTCTCAGTTTGTGAGGCTAATAAAGATCCCAAGCCTAAATCTGACGATATCCAGGTGATAGGTTAGAGGTCAAAAGACCTCGCCCTGTTCTAACTCCTGGCATTTCGTATATATTTGAGTTTTGTTCCTTTAGGTCTTATGAGTTTGTTGCGTCTTTTCTTTCTTTAAACTCTTTAGAGTCATTCGAGTATTTTGATTCTTTCTTTTTTCCTTTTTTACCATATACTAAAAACACCAAATTCAACTTGTCTGGTTCTCTTCAAAAGATGAGGAGCTTTATAGCTTATCGGGCTATATTCACTCATCCAAGAAGGGACCAAAGAAATACAAGGATTTCTTTGTGCCTTGATAGGGGACAGGTCATGTCAAGTAATCGACGTTAAATAAGAGTGTTTGAAAGTTATTCTTGACGTTAAATAAGGAGTTATTCTGGGATAATATTTGATTGAGAGTGTCTCACTTCAATGATAGGAATAACTGTACACCCTGAGGAATCATTTATTCCAAATCACTAAATGTATCATTAAAAAATTCAATGATGTTGGGGTTCATTAATCTTTGCTAAAGTGGTTGGATTAGAATGAAAAATGAATTTTTGCACAAAGTGTCTAATATAGGTAATGTGTTTTTGTATCAACATATCTAACTCAATCGTTATCTTTCTTGGCACCAAAAAATTAAATGTAAAAAATTATACAACTTAGAAAAATACGATGAATACGGTTTTGGTAGTGGATGACCTCAAATTCGTTCTCACAAAGGAATGTCCTCTAGCCCTTGGACACAACGCATCACGAAGTGTTCGTGATGCTTATAAGAGGTGGACCAAGGCCAATGATAAGGCAAAGATCTATATTTTGGCATGCTTATCTGAAGTTCTGGCCAAAAAGCATAAGACCATGATCACTGCATGCCAGATCATTGAATCATTGTGTGATATGTTTAGAAAACCATCCTCACAAGCCATGTATGATGCTCTTAAGTTCATCTTCAGTGCGCGAATGTTTGAAGGATTGTCTATTAGGGAACATGTCCTTAACATGATGAACCATTTCAATATTGCTAAAATGAATGGAAGTCTCATAAATGAGCCCAGTCAGATGAGCTCTATCATGCAATCGCTGTCGGACAATTTTCTGTAATTCCGTAGGAATTGTGTTATGAACAAAATTGACTACAACCTTACCACCCTCCATAATGAGCTACAAATTTTTTAGTCTTTAATGAAAGCTAAAAGAAATAATGTTGAGATTGTTGGAATGTATCAGTAAGCAGCAGAAGCAACAAGGATCAATAAGCATGCTAATTCATTAATTTTGGCAGAAACTAAAGTATGCTCTTACAGAAACAAGTGGGCTTCAAGTCACACCTTTGTAGAACTTCTTCAAATCTCGATTCTCAACTGCATATTTCTCCAAATCTTATTGTAGACCACCTTAAGATCTTCCCCACTTTCCTTTTGGAGCTCTAGATTGAGTTATGAGACTCAAAATAAGCTTGAATGAAGGAAACTTGGAGAAGAACTCACAGCAGCAACCCACTTAAAGAACACCTTCTTCAACCCAAATTTTTCAGCAAAAATTCTATAGATTGCATGCCTCAATTTCACTCCAATCTTCTCAATATATTGCAGACTATCATGCAAAGAAGATGGCTGCATGAGATGCAACTCATCCTTGGAATTATTGAAGCCAAAGTTTATGGGTTTTTTGTGAGCTACTATGAAGGTAAATGGAAAATCCCATAAATCCATTTTATGTGATTTAATCTTTTTCAATTTAAAAAATCAATTTAATTTATAAAATTGAAAATATTATTAATTTTAAAAAATTAATTTCATAAAT
>NC_052349.1:76731900-76801832 GCF_009727055.1 Benincasa hispida
TAATTTAAATAATTATAATTAATTTAATATCAAATATTAAATTAATTTTACACAAAACCACCTTCACATATTTAAAACTTATTTAAATATTAATTCTCCAATTCCGTTTAATTCTTAAAATTAAACGTGTAATTATAACTCATTTAATTACTAATTTCTTTAATTCTAATTTGAACATTTCAAATTAACTTATCACGCTATTCTAAAGCTAATCCATTTACGAGCTGATTGGTGGATCTCATGGACCTATAGATCATGGGCTCCAACGATTTGAGATTAATTGGCTAAACTCATTAGACCGAATTAACTCTCATTCATTAACTAATGGATCACTCCACTAAAGCCCATAGTTGAACTCCCCTCACTGTAGATATATTATGTCCACTCGATATAACCATGTTTAGTAAGTTAACCCTTCACAGGTCGTTCATAATAACGGCTGGGTCAAATGTCTGTTCTACCCCCGAGATAACCTCTTGTTCCTTAAGTCCCACTGATTCTCTAATGAACAATTGATTTGTGATCCAATCAAAAAACTGAGTCCTTCTCGGGCCAATGAGAGGGTGGGGCCCCTTGACCCGAAGTCAGCACTTAAGGGAATAACCTCTCTACTATCCCCAAAAGCGAGTAGGAGTGAATTCCTTCTTACACCCTATGTCCCCAGCTATCTACTCGGTCTTATCCCTAAAATGGGAGTTTATTGAGCCGGCACTGTTGAGCCAACTCTCATCTATGAAAATCTAAGAATAATCCCGAATAAATAGGAGTTCATAGTTAGCTCAGGATTAAGGTCAACTTACCTAGGTCATTGCTTTGAAATAGTTAGTCTTAAACAGTAAACAGCGTTATAAAGTAAGAGCGACTGTTTTCGTGGTCCGATCTAGTACAAACCCTTTTGCACAGGACGCCCTCACTTCTCATGTCATAACATGTATGAATTAGGATCACTTCACTTATAGCACTTTACAACTCTTTGTAACATCTACAGAGTAGGCCACATCCAATAGTGTTACTAGAATAAGGCACCCAATCTTATTCATATACTATAGATCATTTTGACTATTTTCTCGAACCTGATCCACTTTTATGTCTCCACATAAAGTTCAAGTACTCATGTAATAGTCAAGGGACTTTTAAGTTTATTGGATTTCTGATAAGCAATACATATATTCAATAAAAACTTATTGAATTTTTAGAATAACTTTTATTATTTACAAACCACGAGTTTTAGGACATAAAACCCAACAGAGACAAATGTTGCCTTCTCCTACAAGAAAAAGTTCATCAGAGGTTCGACCTCTGGAACTAAATCTGTGTCTCCCTCTTCATCTGGTGTGAAAAATTGAAAAAAGAAAAAGGGTGGAAAGGGAAATAAAACCACCACTGTTGTTGCTGCCCAAAAGGGCTAGAAGGTCAAAGTTGCAAAAGGAACATATTATCATTGCAACTAAAATGGGCATTGGAAAAGGAATTGCCCAAAATATTTGGCCCAAAAAAAGAAGAAAAAATAAGGTAAATATGATTTACTGGTTTTGGAAACGTGTTTGATGGAAAATGAAAACTATACCTGGATACTTGATTCATAAGCCACTAACTACGATTATACTTCTTTGCAGGAAACTAGGTCTTAGAAATAGCTGACAGCGAGAGAGATGACTTTATGGGTTGGAACAAGAAAGGTTGCCTTGGCGATTGCAATTGGAAGTTTGAAGTTTTTTTTTTTTAATCAAAGTTTATGTTGTTAGACAATGTTTTTTATGTCCCTAATTTTGAAAGGAACTTGATTTCAGTTTCATGTTTGTTCAAACACGCTTTTAATGTATCTTTTATTCGAGATAATGTGTTTGTCTCAAAAAATGGTATTAATATTTGTTCTACAATAAACAAAAACAACTTATATGTACTAAGGTCGTTAGTATCTAAAATGCTCTAGAATATTGAAATATTCAACACTGCAACCACTAAAACTAAGAAGAGAAAATTTCTTCTAAAGATAAGGCTCATCTTTGGCATCTAAGATTAGGTCACATTAATCTTAATAGGATTGAGAGGTTGGTTAAGAATGAACTTCTTAACGAGTTAATTCTTTAGTTGTATGTGAATCTTTTCTAGAATGAAAAATGACAAAACAACCTTTTACTGGAAAGGCTATAGAGCAAAAGAACATTTGGAGTTTACACATTCAGACCTTTGTGGTCTGATGAGTGTAAAAGCTAGAGGAGGGTTTGAATATTTTGTCACTTTTACGGATGATTATTCAAGATATGGGCATGTTTATCTAATGTAACATAAGTTTGACACACTTGAAAATTTTAAGGAGTATAAGGCTGAAGTTGAAAATTTGTTTGGTAAAAAGATTAAAACACTTCGATAAGATTGAGGTGGAGAGTACATGGATATTGAATTCCAGAACTGTATGATAGAACATGGAATCACATCTCAACTTTCGGCATCTGGTACACCTCAACAAAACGGTGCATCAGAAAGGAGAAATAGAACCCTATTGGACATAGTTCACTCTATAATGAACTATGCTTCTCTACCTATCTCGTTATGGGTTTATGTAGTGGAGACTGCACCTTATCTTTTAAACCAAGTTTCATTAAAGAGTTTTACTGGAACACCTTTTGAAATATGGAGAGTTATAAAAGTAGTTTATGACATCTCAAGATTTTGAGATGTCTAGCATATGTGCTTATGACAAATCCAAAGAAATTGGAACCACGTTCAAGATTATGCCTATTTGTAGGTTATTCTAAAGAAACGAGAGGTTGTCTATTCTTCGATCCAAAAGAAAACAAAGTATTTGTATCGACAAATGCTACTTTCTTAGAAGAAAACCACATTAGAGAACATAAGCCAAGGAGCCAAATCGTATTAAATGAAATTTTTAGAGAAACTACTAAAACTTCAGCAAGAGTTGTTGAAGAGGCGAGCACTTCAACAGGAGTTGTTGATGTTGTTTCATCTAGTCAAACACATCCTTCTCATGTGTTGAGAGAGACTTGACGTAGTGGAAGGATTGTAACCCAACCTACTCATTATTTGGGTTTAACAAAAACTCATACCGTCATATTAGATGATAAGGTTTAGAATCCATCGTCTTACAAGAAGACAATAGTTGATGTTGACAAAGATGAACGAATCAAAGTCATGGGTCAAGAAATGGAGTCTATGCACCCCAATTTTGTCTGGGAACTTGTAGATCAATCTGATAGAGTTAAACTCATAGGTTGCAAATGGATCTACAAGAGAAAACTGGGTGTAGATGGAAAGATGAAAACATTTAAGGCTAGACTAGAAACAAAGAGTTATACCAAGGTTGAGGGAGTGGCTATGAAGAAACTTTCTCACTTGTTGCTATGATTAAGTCTATCTGAATTCTTTTATCTATTGCCACATATTATGACTATGAGATATGACAAGTAGATGTCAAGATTGCCTTTTTGAATGGTAATATTGACGAAACCATCTACATGACCTAACTAGAGGGATTCATTGAACAAGATCAAGAGCAAAAGTTTTGCAAGCTTAATCATCCATTTATGGATTGAAACAAGAATCTCGATCTTGGAATATAAAGTTTGATGTTGTAGTCAAGTCTTATAGCTTTGATCAAAATGTTGACGAGTCTTGTGTTTACAAGAAGATCATCAACAATTCAGTAGCTTTTCTTGTATTGTATGTAGATGATATCCTACTAATTGGGAATCATGTATGCTACCTAACTACCATTAAAGAATGACTAGCTGCTCAATTCAAATGAAAGATTTGGGTGAAGTATAATTTGTTCTAAGGATCCAAATTACAAGGGATCGAAAGAACAAATCACTAGCCTTGTCTTAGGTATCCTATATTGATAAAGTGCTTGTCATATATTCAATGCAAAATTCCAAGAAAGGTTTGTTACCTTTCAAGCATGGAATTATCTTGTCTAAGGAATAGTGTTCTAAGACACCTCAAGAGGTTAAGGAGATAAGATGGATTCTCTATGCATTTGCAATGGGTAGCCTTATATATGTTGTGTTGTTTACTAGACCCGACATCTGCCATGCAGTGAGAGTAGTCAGTAGATATCAATCCAATCCATGATTTGATCACTGGACAGTAGTTCAAGTTATTCTCAAGTATCTTAGAAGAACGAGAAACTATATGCTTGTGTATGGTGCTAAGGATTTGATCCTTACAAGATACACTAACTCTCAGACTAATAAGGATTCAAGGAAATCCACATCAGGATTAGTGTTCATTCTAAATGGAGGAGTTATGGTATTGCGCAACATTAAACAAGGGGTATTGCGGATTCCACCATGGAGGCTAGGTATGTAGCTGCCTGTGAAGCTACTAAGAAAGCCGTATAGCTCAAAAAATTTCTCATAGATTTGAAAGTTGTTCCAAATATGTCCTTGCCCATCACACTTTATTGTGATAGTAGTGGTGTTGTGGCAAACTCCAAAGAGCCTCATAGCCACAAACATAGAAAGCATGTAGAGCGCAAGTATCATCTTATGAAAGAGATTATGCAATAGGGAGATGTTCGAAGCACAATATTGTTGATCCATTTACAAAGGCTCTCATGGCTAAAGTTTTTTAGGATCATCTAGTGGGTCTGGGTCTACAAATTTTATTGGGTATATTGTATGCCGCAGTTTATTGTATTGTATATTGATACTTTACTTTTCCACTCGTCTTTTATTGTATTTTGATATATTCCACTAGCTTTAAACAAGTGGGAGATTGTTGGAATGGATGCCCTAAATCTAGTGTATCTCATGGTTTGTAGCTTTGTTAACATAAATTATTTATCTAATAAAACCATAGGCATTTTATTTGACATTTAGACAGCATTAATTCAAACTAAGATCCAAGGTTATATGATGTCACTTGAACAGCCTATGGTTGACATACATATGGTTCATGTTCAAGAAATAACCTAAAAGGTCTGCAGTAAATGGGTGAAGATTGGGTGTCTTATCTTGGTAACACTACGGATACAACCCACTTTGTAATTGTTACATGAGATGTAAATGTTACAAATAATATGAATCATATTGTACGTGTAAAGACATATGAGTGGGGGTATCCTGTATAAAGAAGTTCCTACATAGACCAGACCACAAAATAATTAGTTTCACTTTATAACACCATTACTTGAAGAAACTAATATTTCACTAGGATGACCATAGGAGACTTGAAGAAACTAATATTTCATTAAGATGACCAAAGGAGACTTGACCTTAATCCTGAGTAAGTTGTGAATTCCTGTTTATGACAGCAGTTCTTTGATCTGTATGGGTAAGAGTGGCCATGATAACTCAATATACCTATAATTTTATGGATTTGTCTGATTAAGGAGCTGGGAATACAACTACTTAAGATGAAATTTACTCATTCACATTCCTTGGAAAAGTAGATAAATTGTTCCTTTAATAGCTGGTTTCGGGTCTTGAACAATGAGGCCTTAACCTCTCACTTGCCCGAGAGGTGTTAGTTTATAGAGGAATCAATTGTACATAAGGAGTACTTGAAAATATTATTTTTTAGAAATCCAATAAACCTAAGTCCCTTGACTATTATATGAGTACTTGAACTTTATGTGGAGACATACAAGTGGATCAAGTTCGAGTAAATAGTCAAAATGATCTATAGTATATGAATAAGGTTAGGTACCTTATTCTAGTAACACTATTGGATGCGGCCTACTTTGTAGTTATTACAAAGAGTTATAAAGTGCTACATACGAAGTGATCCTAATTCGTGCATGTTGAGACATGAGGAGTGAGGGTGTTCTGTGAAAATGAGTTTTGTGCAAGATCGGACCACGAAACCTGTCACTCTTACTTTATAACGTTGTTTACTGTTTAAGACTGACTATTTCAAAGCAATGACCTAGGTAACTTAACCTTAATCCTGAGCTAACTATGAACTCCTATTTATTCGGGATTATCCTTTGACCTACAAACGGTGAGAGTAGACCAATTGCCTTTACTCAATAAGCTTACCATTTTGGGGATAAGACCGGATGAATAGCTGGGAACATAGGGTGCAAGAGGGAATTCACTCCTACCCAATCAGGGTTAGTAGAGAGGTTGTTCCCTTCAAGTGCTGATTCTGGGTCTTGAATAAGAGGCCTCACCCTCTCATTGGCCTAAAAGGGATTCGATTTGTTGATTGGATCACAAATCAATTGTTCATTAGGGGATAAGTGGAACTTAAGGAACAAGAAGTAATTTCGGGGGTAAAACAGAGATTCGACCCAACCGTTATTACGAGTAACCTGTGAAGGGTTAACTTACTAATCATGGTTATATCGAGTGGACATAATATATCTACAGTGAGAGGAGTTCAGCTATGGGTTTTAGTGGAATCGCCCATTAGTTAACGAATGGGGGTTAGATCGGTCTAATGAGTTTAGTCTATTAATCTCGGATCATTGGAACCCATGATCTGTAGGTCCGCGAGGTCCTCCTACTAGCTCGTAAATGGGTAAGCTTTAGGGTAGCTTGAGAAATTAATTTGAAACGTTCAAATTAAACGGAACAAGAGAATAAATATTTAAATATGATTTAAATATATGAAGATGATTATTGTGCAAAAAAAATTAATTTAATATTTGATATTAAATTAATTAATCTTTAAAATTAATTTATTAAATTAATTTAAGAAAATCAATTTTGAATAAAAATGATTTAAAAGTCGTTTTGTGTTTTAAAAAGAAAATGGAAAAACAATTTGCATGGTTGCACAAAATGGAAAATGGATTTTCTCCATTACCATCATCTTTATGCTCACACAAAAATCATTATCTTCTGTACTTTGATTCTCCAAGTATGAGCTGAAAGCCATGCACTCCATCACTTTGCATGTTCATCTAAATATATAAAGAAGATTGGAGTTGTTGGAGAAGAAGAGAATACAGAATTTTGAGAGAAAAATTACGGTGAAGAAGAAATTGTCTTCTTCAATTTGCTGCTGTGAGCTTTTCTTGTTTCTTCACATCTTCAAGCTGTTCTTGAGTCCCACAACTCTACCTAAAGCTCCAAGAGCATATTAGGGAAGGCTTTGAGGTGGTTCATGTTGATATCAAGTGAAGACAGCAACTGAACAAACGTTTTTCTTGGAGAGTTCATCAAAGGTATGTTCTGAAAACTCATTTTTATGAAAAGCATGCTTTAGTTTTTACCAAAATTAGTGAGTTAGAATGCTTATGGATCCTTGATACTTCCCCCTGCATGTTGTTTAACTCTTATAATTGGTATCAGAGTATCTTTTAAGCTTTCAATTTGGTCTAATTTTGGCAAGGTGGGTGTTTTTTCATGAGATATATGAAACTGTTGCACTACTATGGTTTTCCCTGTTTTGGCATCTTAATTCTCTTTAGTTTCTCAATTAAATTTGTAATTGGCTCTTGTTTGATAAGCATTTATGTGTTAGCAAGAGTCTGTAATTTATTTGTAGTCATTAGAGTTGAAATTAAGATGTAATTGAAGAAACAAGCGAAGGAGGTCGAGCTGCTGTTCCAGAGTTTTTAGCTTCTTCTTAAATTTGTTGCTGAGGTCCAGTTGCTAAACAATCGTCTAGCTTTCAGCAAACACTATGTGATCATGTACTTCCTCTCAACCCAAGGCGACGACGCTAGACGATTACCTCCAGGCGTTACACGGTCGACCTTAGCAGCATATTGGGGTTGGACTGAGAGCAACCGGTTCGACCGATTTACTTAAGGTTCAATTTGATTCAGCTTCAAATGGTTATGGTTGGTCCGGTTCAGGCTTTGTTGGTTCAGTTCAGACTCGTCCAGCCCGGTTCAAGTTGTTTTGGGTTATGTTTCAAGCGGTTCAAAGATGGTTATGAAGCTATTTGTAATAGTTAGCTATCTGTTTGCTTGTTTATGCCAAAACAAAAACCATGACAGTTAGTATTTAATTGTTTATGCATGAGATGCATGTGATAATTAAGTAAATTCATGTACATGCATACAGTATGCCATGTAGATTTAAAACCCCACCGTAAGAAGCATGTTACATGCATTGACAGTATGTTATAAAATGTTATGATATATAGTATGCATGTTAGGGTTATGTTTAATATAATAGTTATATTAGATACCTTCGTTGTTTGTCGTGGATGTTAAGCATGTCTAAATTTTGTAAGTCGTTATAAAATTGGGTTGGACATTTAAAATCCATAACAAAGAACAGTTGCATGTTCACTTAGGTTAATCATTTGTTTTAATAGTTAAAATAGGTTGTTAAACTTGTAAAACTATGGTTACAAACTCAACAGGTATATAATCCTGTCAAAGGCTGGGGGTATTTAAGTTGACGGTATACGAAACACCACCTACCTGGGGATTATAGTCGAATAATTGAGCGTTGGTAATCGGTTTTATGAGCATTCGTTAGCGATGTGAGGTAATAAAAACGGTTTATCACCTAGACATTGTAGGTTAAATCCATTTATAAGTGTTATACTTGGATAAACCACCTAGACTTAGGGTTATTTTTATTAGCCGAAAAGAACCTAAGTATAACTATACCCAAAAATTTAGAACACTTCAGTAGGAGAATAAAAGTTATTAGCTCTCACGTCCTCAAGAGTTCACACCATGAGATCCATGCTCGGCTTCTTGATGATTTTACCTCGACTGCTCCATACGGAAAGTGTTTGCATGGGTCAATAACAAGGTGAATGGAGGAAGTTGTTCATTATAAGTAGGTGAAGGAAATGTATCAACATTGTCCTACGGTCTCCTCCATTAGTTTGAACCGTGAGATTCTTATGTTGCGCCTGCTATCGTTTTTCATGCGGCACTAGCTAGTCGTTAACCGCGACGATCCCTACGGAGGGTTGTAACATAGGATTTGGAACAACCCAAGCTTCAGTAAAATAAATAAGGTCTTATAGTTCCATCTTAGGTATTGTCTTTTATTTTGGAGGCATACTCATACCGTTCTGTAAGATCTGAAAATGGCAGGTCTACACTTACAAGACTTACTAAGTGTTAGTAATGATCTTGACCGAAAACGATAACTAAATGACTATCGGAATATGAGTTATTCTGGAGATAGTATTTGGTCAAGAACTGTCTTGCTTTTGTGAAGGAATTCTTGACTGCCCCACGGTAGCATTTGTTCTAAATCACTTAAGTATCGTTGCAAAAATAATGATTATGGGTACATTATCATTTTGCTAAAACTTGATTAGATTTAAAAGAAATTCACTTATAAAATTTTTTTATAATTTCAAAATGACGAGTTCTATTATACAATTATTGGCTTCGGACAAATTGATTGGGGACAATTATGTAAACTGGAAATCAAATTTGAATACAATACTCATGATAGACGATTTGAGATTTGTCTTAATGGAGGAATCTCCTCCCATTCCTAGCTCAAATTCCAACCGAACTGTTTGGGAAGCGTTTGATAGATGGGTCAGGGCTAATGATAAAGCCTGTGCTTATATTCTCACCAACCTGTCTGACGTTTTGGCCAAAAAACATGAAGGTTGAACATTGCCAAAGAGATTATGGAATCTCTAAGAGGGATGTCTGGATAGTCATCCTTCACCTTGAGGCATGATGTTATCAAATACGTTTACAATAATCGCATGAAAGAGGGGACCAATGTTCGTGAACATGTCCTGAACATGATGGTCTACTTTAATGTGGCTGAAATGAACAGTGCTATGATGGATGAGAGAAGTCAAGTTGTCTTTATTCTAGAATCTCTTTCGAAGAGTTTTCTGCAATTTTGTATCGATGCCTTGATGAATAAAATCGAATATAACTTGACAAATCTACTTAATAAGCTGCAGGCTTTTCAGACCATATTGAGAACTAAGGGTCTGGACCTGTACCAGAAGTAAATGTTGCTTCTGTTGAGAAAAGAGGAATGTCCTCCAACCCTGAAGTTGCCTCGTCTTCGTAAACTAAGAGTATTCCAACGAAGAAAGACAAAGGAAAAAAGAAAAAGCCTACTGGTAAGAAGAGCAAGAAAACCGCTGCAGAGAAAGGGAAATGTTTCCACTGCAATGAGTTGGGGCACTGAAAGAGAAATTTCCCTAAATATCTTACAGAGAAGAGAGTAGAGAAAGGTAAATAGGCTGCTTAGATCCTGGAGACCGTTTGCTCAGCTCATCCAGTAGGAGAACCTGTTTTTGTTAAATATTGTAATGAACCTTTTGTACATATTAAATTATTTGTTTTGCACAATAATCATCTTCATATATTTAAATCATATTTAAATATTTATTCTCTTGGGGATAAGACCGGATGAATAGCTAGGAACATAGGGTGCAAGAGGAAATTCACTCCTACCCAATTAGTGTTAGTAGAGAGGTTATTCCTTTCAAGTGCTGATTCTGGATCTTGAATAAGAGGTCTTACCCTCTCATTGGCCTGAGAGGGATTCGATTTATTGATTGGATCACAAATCAATTGTTCATTAGGGGATCAGTGGAACTTAAGGAACAAGAGGTAATTTCGGGGGTAAAACAGAGATTCGACCTAGTCGTTATTACAAGCAACCTGTGAAGGGTTAATTTACTAATCATGGTTATATCGAGTGGACATAATATATCTACAGTGATGGGAGTTCAACTATTGGCTTTAATGGAATCACCCATTAGTTAACGAATGGGGGTTAGATCGGTCTAATGAGTTTAGTCGATTAATCTCGGATCGTTGGAGCCCATGATCTGTAGGTCCGCGAGGTCCCCCTTCTAGCTCGTAAATGGGTAAGCTTTAGGGTAGCTTGAGGAATTAATTTGAAACGTTCAAATTAAACGGAACCAGAAAATAAATATTTAAATATGATTTAAATATATGAAGATGATTATTGTGCAAAACAAATAATTTTATATTTGATATTAAATTAATTAATTTAAGAAAATCAATTTTGAATAAAAATGATTTAAAAGTCATTTTGTGTTTTAAAAAGAAAATGGAAAAACAATTTGCATGGTTGCACAAAATGGAAAATAGATTTTCTCCATTACCATCATCTTCATGCTCACACAAAAACTATTATCTTCTCTATTTTGATTCTCCAAGCATGAGCTGCAAGCCATGCACTCCATCAATTTGCATGTTCATCTAAATATATAAAAAGATTGAAGTTGTTGGAGAAGAAGAGAATACAGAATTTTGAGAGAAAAAATACGGTGAAGAAGAAATTGTCTTCTTCAATTTGCTACTATGAGCTTTTCTTGTTTCTTTACATCTTCAAACTATTCTTGAGTCCCACAACTCTGGCACCAAAAACATATTAGGAAAGGTTTTGAGGTGTTTCACGTTGATATCAAGTGAAGACAATAGCTGAACAGACGTTTTTCTTGGAGAGTTCATCAAAGGTATGTTCTGAAAACCCATTTTTATGAAAAACATGCTTTAGTTTTTGCCAAAATTAATGAAATAGAATGCTTATGAATCTTTGATACTTCCGCTGCATGTTGTTTAACTCTTACAAATGTAACTGTAAGGGTAAAATGGTATTTTGGCCCAGCTGTAGTTATGAGTCATAGCTCAGTTGATTGGTTATATCCATAGAGATATAAATAGATCTACAGTGCGAAGAGTATAGCTACTGGTCTTTAGTGGAGTGATCAGTAGTTAATGAATATTGATTAATTGGATTAA
The DNA here is from genome assembly GCF_009727055.1 of Benincasa hispida. Taxonomy (NCBI): domain Eukaryota; kingdom Viridiplantae; phylum Streptophyta; class Magnoliopsida; order Cucurbitales; family Cucurbitaceae; genus Benincasa; species Benincasa hispida. Next base: position 76,743,542 of record NC_052349.1, read on the forward strand.
AGAAGTTTAATCAATTAATCTCATATCATTGAAGCTGCTAATCTAGAGATTCATAAGATCCCCTTGTTAGCTCACTAAAGGATAGTAATGAAGAATGATTTAAATTGTTCAAATCAAATGAGAAAATTTTATATTAATGAGATTAATATATAATAGTTAATTATAGATATGATCTATAATCCAAATTATGTAAGAGAGATATATTTGAATAAGATTCAAATATTAAATTTAAATGAATTGGATTCATAAAGAGTTGTATACATATAAATATGTGATATTTATATGTTAATTAACTCTATATTAAATATGATTTAATATAGTTATTTAATTGATTAATTAATGGTTAATTAATTAATTCAGAAATAATAGAGATTGGAAGTTAGTGTAAATATATGATATTTATGATAATTAAATAAATTTATATTAAATAAGATTTAATATATGGTTATTTAATTAATTTTCCAATTAATTAAATATGGGTTATTTAAATAATTAGTACTAGGGGTATAAAGAGAAAATCTTGGGGAAAGGTTAACCTTCTCCATATAAATATATCCTTATAGCCCATTTAGGGCAATGAAATATTTTTCCACAAGGCTCCACATTCTCTTTAATTTCTCTAGAAATTCTCTATTCTTTTCCTCCTTAATTGGAGAAGTTCGAGATCATTAATAACGAAGGATGAGGAGAGTTAGAGGAGTCATCAAATGTGAGTTTTGATTTCTTTTCTTCTTCCTTTTTTCTAGCATGCTTATGGTTTTGTTTGAATTTTTATCCTACAAATGCATATTTTATTTTACTATTTTTGTTTTCCATAAAACGAATGTCTAAATGCAAGGCGTTCACACGTTTCCGCTGAAATTTGATTCCTTCAACACGGAACATTGTTGCATAGGTGGTAGGCTCAAATGCTTGCACAATGCCTTGCACCCCGTCTCAAAGCCCCTAAACGAATCTTTCAACTCTCTTTGCTTCAGTGGACACCGGGTCGAGGCTAAAGCAAGGCAACCTGTCAAACTCCTCTTCATATTCTTCCACTGTCATGGTCCTATACTTCAGGTTCATAAACTCGACTTGTTTGTTGTACCTCACGTGAGTAGAGAAGTACTTTCGTAGAATCGTTCTTTGAGTTGGTCTCACATTGCCTAACCCCATTAGCTTCTATCATCCTCCCTACTAAGTGCTACCAACGCTTGACATTATTGACAAGTATAAAGGTAACACACTGCAACTTCTGCTCTTCTGAGCACTTTATATATTGAAAAATCTCTTCCACAGTAGACAACCATAACTTTATTTTAGTGGGTCCTTCAAGGACCCATTAAACGTTGGGGGATAATATTTCTTGAAGTTCAGTAAATATTCAACCTCTAAAGAAGGACCTGCCACAGCCTGTGTGTGTGCGTGTGCGTGTGTGTGCATGTGCGTGTGCGTGTGTGTGCGTACGTGTGTGTGTGTGTGTGTATGCGTGTGTGTGTGTGTGTGTGTGTGCATGTGTGTGTGTGTGCGCGTGTGTGTACGTGTGCGTGAGTGCGTGTGCGTGTACATGTGCGTGTGTGTGTGCGCGCGCGTGTGAGTGCGTGTGTGTGAGTGCATGTGCGTATGCGCGTGTGTGTGTGCACGTATGTGTGTGTGCGTGTGTGTGCGCGCGCATGCGTTGTGCATGCGTGTTATTTATTTCTTTTACCTGGTGATGACAAGAATCAATTTAGGGCCAATGGGACAGTCTGGACTTACCTAATAATTCAGTCTACATAACCTAAAACTTAAACTCCGATACCAACTGTAACTACTCAAATTCCTATTATACTTCTAGGGCACTACTATATATATTGCATAGGCTTGACAATAAGTTTCTCGAAGAAAAAAATTAAATAAATTTTATTTCATTAAGTAAAACTCAAATACTAAAATCCTGAAAAACACTATTTTGGGATACCCCTGAACTTATTTTAAAATAAATTAAACTAGTAAATGAATTAGTGAATTAGTGAATGAATAAATGAAATAACAAGGGTTTTCTTTAAAAAAACTAATCTTAAACCAAATCATGTCAAGTTAAAGAAATGAACAAATGCGGAAGCGATGTCATGTCCCAACGGCCGAGTCATGGATTCTCCTATCATTCGCCAACTGATCCCTTCCCTTACCTGAAAAAAACATGGAAAGAAAAAGAATGAGTATAAAATATACCCAGTAAGCGACCCACTACTGGGTCCCTAAGGTGAACTGTTAATCTTCCTATCAGGACTCAAGCACACAAAATACATTGTAGGCATATGCATAGGCATAGGCATAGGCATAGGCATAGCAGCGGCGGACAAAAGGCTAGCTTTCATAGATAGCGATCCTAGAGGGACAGAGTCATAAGCATAAGTGGTGACCTCGAGGGAACACCGTAACATAAGCATAGGGTTGTGAACTCGAAGCTCACAACATGCATGTTCAAAGCCCGATAAAAACGCTAACGGTCACTATCATTCTCACATAGCATAAGCACAATTCTTAAAAAAATCATGCTTAGGGTTTCAAAACAGTCTCACATTCGTCCATCAATCAAACACTACAAGAGTACAAAATATCAAGATTCTATGACATAAACATAAGCTTCCATATTCCCCACCAACCGTCCAACAAACATGACATAATATTTTAACACAATATAGGAATCAAATTTTTAACACATAACTTGGGTTCGAGGGTGAACTGACAGTAGATAACTTACCTCACTTTTAGACACAAAATTCAATTTAAGCACACGCAGCCACCAAGTTCCACGCACTTTGAATCGAATCCTAAGCACAAACCAGAAATTAATTTTTTGCACTTAGCCCAAATTCTAGGTCACAAATTTATTCTACAGAAATTTAAAACCACTTATACAACACGTGGTTTGTTCCAATATCACTCCAACACTTCAATTAAGCATCCCAATCTGAACATACACCAATATCAAGGGTTAAATATCAAATTACAGCAACATAACCTAGTCCAAAAATGGATTGAATCTTTAACACTTGCTCAAAAAGTACCGAGAATGCCCAAAAACGAACCTCACTTTGTTGGACAACTTCCTTAACAACCCTAAACTCCTGAATCCACCTAAAAAATTGACGGGTAAATTAGTTTTGGCCAAAATTTAAACCAGTGTTAATGGGCGTTCCAAAAAGAACCCAAAACTTACTTAAATCATTGGATTCCGGCGACTGGAGGCACGGCGGATGACAGGCAGAGACGCGCAGCTGGGGCCGAGTACGGGTGGCATTCAAGGCTCGACGGCGGCAACTCGCATTCGGTCGACGAAGCGTGCGGTGGGCTGGCGCAGGCGTTGGGCGGCAACGCTTAAGACGACGACGAAGAACCCCTAAGACAACGGCGACGCTTCAGCAACCAAACGATCGACGATGGCAAGCAACGTTTGACGGCGACAGGCAAGGCTGAAGCGGCACAGCGTGGCGGATCGGCGACTGTTGACGAACGGATGTGCGAAATAGAAGGGGGGTCACGACATCGTGCGGCTGAAAGAGGAAGAGAGGAAATTTTTTCTCTAGCACTCCCAACTCGAATTTTTTTTAAATAATGTTATTTTAATAATTATTAACAAAAATAGGGTTGGGCGGATAATATTGACAGAAATAGATTTTTTTAATCGGTGTATCGGTACACTATGCCAGCGTTGACTGGGGTAATCGTGTACCTGGTTATGGTTACCTTAAGTCGTGTACCGGGTACACAATTTAGTGGTCCCTTAAACGTTGCAACCCCTTCTTTTTCCTCCATCCGAGAGCATTTTCTCTTTTCTTCCTCATCATTATCGCCATAGCCTCTTTTCTTCTTCCATCCGATTGTGAGTTTTTTCTCTTATTACTGCCGTTGTGAGTTGATCTACCACCTGCTGTCTCCAATCTTTGTCGTCGTCCACCTTAGGTAAAGTTTTTTCTTTTAATTTTTCCCAATATTATGTATTTGTTTATAAAAAATGAAGAATCAAGTTCGAAAATGAAGATTACTTATATATATATATATATATATATATATATATATATAATATATATATATTAGTTATATTATCATTTCGTTTGTATTTGGGCCAAATTAAATGTATAGTTTATGGATCTATGATTTAAATGTATAAACTTTAGATATATGTTGAACTTAGAAACTGGATTTTGTTGAGCTTATTTTGTTGGGCTATTTTTTTGGATGATTTTGTTGGCCTATTTGTTGGGTTGAGTTAAGAAAATATATGTATTTGTTTATAAAAATGAAGATTGCTTCATATATATATATATATATATCTATATATATCATTTTGTTTGCATTTGGGCTAAATTAAATGTATGATCCATGGATATACTATTTTATTTTTATTTGGGCTGATTTAAATGTATAGTTTATAGATATTAGATTTTAGTTGATTTGAATGTATAATATTTAGATCTTATATGTTGAACTTAGAAATTGGATTTTGTTGGGCTGATTTTGTTAAGCTATTTGTTGGGTTAACATATTAACATATTTTTTTTGTCAACTATAATAGTTGAAAAGATCATAATAAATATGTAGATGCATCCTGAAGATTTAGTCATTCTATAGTGATATTGATGTTGAAATTGATGAATTAGTTGGAAACGATAGGAGTAGGGAACGTGATCTTGAGTGGTACCGTCGGATATGTTCACACAAATAGATTGGAAAATTACTAATTCAACATGTGAATGAGGGTCAACTTTGGAGGAAATGAGTATATAGGTAGATAATTCTAGTTTAATACAAAAAGGAATATTATTTAATATTAAAGAAGATCTACAACTTGTTGTATTACTGTGTGACAAAATACTATTTAATTATTGTAGTGGAATCAAATCAAGATATTTGGTACGTCAGATGCAAACAGTGGAAGGATGGTTGTGATTAGAGGTTACGGGCATGTCGACATAAAACTCATGGGATGTTTGAAATCACCAAACTTGAAGGGGAACACTCATGTTTATTTTCAGAATTGACATAGGATCATTCACATATTGATTCAAATTTTATGAGTATCGAAATCCAAAATTTGGTTAGAGTTGATCTTGAGGTACCTGTGGCCCTACTCCAAGAAGCAATTAAGAAACAATATGACTATAATGTTAATTATAGACGAGTGTGGCAAGCAAAAAGAAAAGTGTTAGATTTGTTGTGTTTGGTGACTGGGAGAAATCATATTTAGAGCTTCTATATTGGTTGAGTGCTCTTGTTCATTACAATCTAGGAACACGATCAGATTGGTGTTTCCTTCCATCTGATGTGCCAGATACGACTATTTTTGGTCAAGTTTTTTGGTTTTTCGATCCTACAAGAGAAGAGTTCAAATATTGTAGACCATTAATCCAGATCGATGGAATTCATCTCTACGGAAAGTATAAGAGAAAATTATTGACCACCTTATCTATTATTGCAAACGGGCATATATTTCCATCGATGGAATTCATCTCTACGGAAATTATTGACTGCCTTATCTATTATTGCAAAAGGGCATTCTTGCTGCAATTAGTAATGAGAAAATTGGTTGGAATGAACCTAGAGCGTACCATCGATATTGTCTTCACCATGTTGCCAGTAATTTCAATACAAAATATAAATCAAAGTAACTAAAAGATTTGGTGTTTAAGGCAGAAAATCAAGACCAAAGGCGCAAGTTCATTCGGTACATGAAAGAATTGAAACAATTTAACCCTTAATGCTTTGAATATTTTTCTGATATTGACTTGGAAAAATGGACCCAATCACATGACGGTGGATACTGCTATGGGTGGATGACAAGCAATGCAGCTGAATGCATGAATGGTGTTTTCAAAGGTGCTAGAATGTTACCAATTACTTCTATGGTTAGGCTAACATTTTATCACACAATACTGTATTTTGAACGTTGAAGACAAGAGATCAGTAAAGCACTCGACCGTGGGGATATGTAACAGAATATGCTCTGAGAAAACTTAAGAGGTGGAAAAAACGAGCATCTGCACACAGTGACATCTATTGACAGGAAAACTCAAACTTTTGAAGTACAAACTGGCATACGTATGATTTCTCCTTATAAAGGACAATACACACAAGTTTTGAGCTTGAAAGAGATAACTTGTTCTTGTAATAAGTGGCAGTCATTCAAGATTCCATGCTCTTATGTAATTGCAGTTTGTAATTACATGCGTATGACCTGTCTCTTATACACATCTAGATGTGTATAAGAGACAGGTGTGTGTGTGTGTGTGTGTGTGCATGTGTGTGTGTGTGCGCGTGTGTGTACGTGTGCGTGAGTGCGTGTGCGTGTACATGTGCGTGTGTGTGTGCGCGCGCGTGTGAGTGCGTGTGTGTGAGTGCATGTGCGTATGCGCGTGTGTGTGTGCACGTATGTGTGTGTGCGTGTGTGTGCGCGCGCATGCGTTGTGCATGCGTGTTATTTATTTCTTTTACCTGGTGATGACAAAGAATCAATTTAGGGCCAATGGGACAGTCTGGACTTACCTAATAATTCAGTCTACATAACCTAAAACTTAAACTCCGATACCAACTGTAACTACTCAAATTCCTATTATACTTCTAGGGCACTACTATATATATGCATAGGCTTGACAATAAGTTTCTCGAAGAAAAAAATTAAATAAAATTTTTATTTCATTAAGTAAAACTCAAATACTAAAATCCTGAAAAACACTATTTGGGATACCCCTGAACTTATTTTAAAATAAATTAAACTAGTAAATGAATTAGTGAATTAGTGAATGAATAAATGAAATAACCAAGGGTTTTCTTTAAAAAAACTAAATCTTAAACCAAATCATGTCAAGTTAAAGAAATGAACAAATGCGGAAGCGATGTCATGTCCCAACGGCCGAGTCATGGATTCTTCCTATCATTCGCCAACTGATCCCTTCCCTTACCTGAAAAAAACATGGAAAGAAAAGAATGAGTATAAAATATACCCAGTAAGCGACCCACTACTGGGTCCCTAGGTGAACTGTTAATCTTCCTATCAGGACTCAAGCACACAAAATACATTGTAGGCATATGCATAGGCATAGGCATAGGCATAGGCATAAGCGGCGGACCAAAAGGCTAGCTTTCATAGATAGCGATCCTAGAGGGACAGAGTCATAAGCATAAGTGGTGACCTCGAGGGAACACCGTAACATAAGCATAGGGTGTGAACTCGAAGGCTCACAACATGCAATGTTCAAAGCCCGATAAAAACGCTAACGGTCACTATCATTCTCACATAGGCATAAGCACAAATTCTTAAAAAAATCATGCTTAGGGTTCAAAACAGTCTCACAATTCGTCCATCAATCAAACACTACAAGAGTACAAAATATCAAGATTCTATGACATAAACATAAGCTTCCATATTCCCCACCAACCGTCCAACAAACATGACATAATATTTTAACACAATATAGGAATCAATTTTTAACACATACTTGGGTTCGAGGGTGAACTGACAGTAGATAACTTACCTCACTTTTAGACACAAAATTCAATTCAAGCACACCAGCCACCAAGTTCCACGCACTTTGAATCGAATCCTAAAGCACAAACCAGAAATTAATTTTTTGCACTTAGCCCAAATTCTAGGTCACAAATTTATTCTACAGAAATTTAAAACCACTTATACAACACGTGGTTTGTTCCAATATCACTCCAACACTTCAATTAAGCATCCCAATCTGAACATACACCAATATCAAGGGTTAAATATCAAATTACAGCAACATAACCTAGTCCAAAAATGGATTGAATCTTTAACACTTGCTCAAAAGTACCGAGAATGCCCAAAACGAACCTCTACTTTGTTGGACAACTTCCTTAACAACCCTAAACTCCTGAATCCACCTAAAAAAATTGACGGGTAAATTAGTTTTGGCCAAAATTTAAACCAGTGTTAATGGGCGTTCCAAAAAGAACCCAAAACTTACTTAAATCATTGGATTCCGGCGACTGGAGGCACGGCGGATGACAGGCAGAGACGCGCAGCTGGGGCCGAGTACGGGTGGCATTCAAGGCTCGACGGCGGCAACTCGCATTCGGTCGACGAAGCGTGCGGTGGGCTGGCGCAGGCGTTGGGCGGCAACGCTTAAGACGACGACGAAGAACCCCTAAGACAACGGCGACGCTTCAGCAACCAAACGATCGACGATGGCAAGCAACGTTTGACGGCGACAGGCAAGGCTGAAGCGGCACAGCGTGGCGGATCGGCGACTGTGACGAACGGATGTGCGAAATAGAAGGGGGGTCACGACATCGTGCGGCTGAAAGAGGAAGAGAGGAAATTTTTTTCTCTAGCACGCTTCCCAACTCGAATTTTTTTTAAATAATGTTATTTTAATAATTATTAACAAAAATAGGGTTGGGCGGATAATATTGACAGAAATAGATTTTTTAATCGTGTATCGGTACACTATGCAGCGTTGACTGGGGTAATCGTGTACCTGGTTATGGTTACCTTAAGTCGTGTACCGGGGTACACAATTTAGTGGTCCCTTAAACGTTGCAACCCCTTCTTTTTCCTCCATCCGAGAGCATTTTCTCTTTTCTTCCTCATCATTATCGCCATAGCCTCTTTTCTTCTTCCATCCGATTGTGAGTTTTTTCTCTTATTACTGCCGTTGTGAGTTGATCTACCACCTGCTGTCTCCAATCTTTGTCGTCGTCCACCTTAGGTAAAGTTTTTTCTTTAATTTTTCCCAATATATGTATTTGTTTATAAAAATGAAGATCAAGTTCGGAAAATGAAGATTACTTATATAGTATATATATAATATATATTTATAATATATATATATATATATATATATTATATTCATTTTCGTTTGTATTTGGGCCAAATTAAATGTATAGTTTATGGATCTATGATTTAAATGTATAAACTTTAGATATATGTTGAACTTAGAAACTGGATTTTGTTGAGCTTATTTTGTTGGGCTATTTTTTTGGATGATTTTGTTGGCCTATTTGTTGGGTTGAGTTAAGAAAATATATGTATTTGTTTATAAAAATGAAGATTGCTTCATATATATATATATATATATCTATATATATCATTTTGTTTGCATTTGGGCTAAATTAAATGTATGATCCATGGATATACTATTTTATTTTTATTTGGGCTGATTTAAATGTATAGTTTATAGATATTAGATTTTAGTTGATTTGAATGTATAATATTTAGATCTTATATGTTGAACTTAGAAATTGGATTTTGTTGGGCTGATTTTGTTAAGCTATTTGTTGGGTTAACATATTAACATATTTTTTTTGTCAACTATAATAGTTGAAAAGATCATAATAAATATGTAGATGCATCCTGAAGATTTAGTCATTCTATAGTGATATTGATGTTGAAATTGATGAATTAGTTGGAAACGATAGGAGTAGGGAACGTGATCTTGAGTGGTACCGTCGGATATGTTCACACAAATAGATTGGAAAATTACTAATTCAACATGTGAATGAGGGTCAACTTTGGAGGAAATGAGTATATAGGTAGATAATTCTAGTTTAATACAAAAAGGAATATTATTTAATATTAAAGAAGATCTACAACTTGTTGTATTACTGTGTGACAAAATACTATTTAATTATTGTAGTGGAATCAAATCAAGATATTTGGTACGTCAGATGCAAACAGTGGAAGGATGGTTGTGATTAGAGGTTACGGGCATGTCGACATAAAACTCATGGGATGTTTGAAATCACCAAACTTGAAGGGGAACACTCATGTTTATTTTCAGAATTGACATAGGATCATTCACATATTGATTCAAATTTTATGAGTATCGAAATCCAAAATTTGGTTAGAGTTGATCTTGAGGTACCTGTGGCCCTACTCCAAGAAGCAATTAAGAAACAATATGACTATAATGTTAATTATAGACGAGTGTGGCAAGCAAAAAGAAAAGTGTTAGATTTGTTGTGTTTGGTGACTGGGAGAAATCATATTTAGAGCTTCTATATTGGTTGAGTGCTCTTGTTCATTACAATCTAGGAACACGATCAGATTGGTGTTTCCTTCCATCTGATGTGCCAGATACGACTATTTTTGGTCAAGTTTTTTGGTTTTTCGATCCTACAAGAGAAGAGTTCAAATATTGTAGACCATTAATCCAGATCGATGGAATTCATCTCTACGGAAAGTATAAGAGAAAATTATTGACCACCTTATCTATTATTGCAAACGGGCATATATTTCCATCGATGGAATTCATCTCTACGGAAATTATTGACTGCCTTATCTATTATTGCAAAAGGGCATTCTTGCTGCAATTAGTAATGAGAAAATTGGTTGGAATGAACCTAGAGCGTACCATCGATATTGTCTTCACCATGTTGCCAGTAATTTCAATACAAAATATAAATCAAAGTAACTAAAAGATTTGGTGTTTAAGGCAGAAAATCAAGACCAAAGGCGCAAGTTCATTCGGTACATGAAAGAATTGAAACAATTTAACCCTTAATGCTTTGAATATTTTTCTGATATTGACTTGGAAAAATGGACCCAATCACATGACGGTGGATACTGCTATGGGTGGATGACAAGCAATGCAGCTGAATGCATGAATGGTGTTTTCAAAGGTGCTAGAATGTTACCAATTACTTCTATGGTTAGGCTAACATTTTATCACACAATACTGTATTTTGAACGTTGAAGACAAGAGATCAGTAAAGCACTCGACCGTGGGGATATGTAACAGAATATGCTCTGAGAAAACTTAAGAGGTGGAAAAAACGAGCATCTGCACACAGTGACATCTATTGACAGGAAAACTCAAACTTTTGAAGTACAAACTGGCATACGTATGATTTCTCCTTATAAAGGACAATACACACAAGTTTTGAGCTTGAAAGAGATAACTTGTTCTTGTAATAAGTGGCAGTCATTCAAGATTCCATGCTCTTATGTAATTGCAGTTTGTAATTACATGCATTTGACATACATACCTCTTATTGATGAATGCTACAAATTGTCCCATTTCAAGCGATGTTATGAAGGTCGCTTCCATCCAATAGAACACCCAGATTATTGGCCAGAATTATCATTTACAAAAGTTCATCCGAATGCAGACTTACTAAGAGAATAGAGTCGGCCAAAAAGTACGTGCATTCATAATGAAATGGATTGGAGAGAGGCAAGCCAAAAAGTACGATGTACAATTTGTAAGAGAGAAGAACATAACAGACGGACTTATCCACAACGTACATTAGGTGCTTCCTCTTTGGGTCATTAAATTTTTTATGTACTTTATTTTTCATATAATTGTATCTTTTATGTACTCGTATTTTTCATATAATTGTATATTTTATGTACTTGTATTTTTTATGTAAATGTATCTTTTATGTACTTATATTTTTTATGTAATTGTAATTTTTATGTAATGAATTTATTTTATCTAATTCATTCTTAGGAAATAGATTTTGTTATGTAATGTAATTTGAACTTCTTAGGTAATGGAGTCTGGTCCTACTAATCCTATACAATTATATCAATAAAATACGCATTGTTCACAATCAATATGGGATAGTTCTTCTACCATAGTTTTGAGTTGTCGGAGAAGGGAGGCATCTGCACAACATACTATCCCATTTGATCAACGTACTATTCTCTATGTTGAACATGCAAATTTTCTTGGGGTTGCACAGATCAGATTTATCCAACTTGATCGGTACCTCATTACTACTTTAGTTGAGCATTGGAGACCAGAAACCCACACATTTCACCAGCCTTGTAGGGAATGTACAATTACGTTGGAGGATGTTGCCATTCAGTTTGAGTTACGAGTGGACGAAAAACCATTGACAGGCTCATTACAATATGATTGAAAGAATGTATGTGATGTAGCTCTTAGACGTTCTACCAGATGATCTGAAAGGCTCAAAATTGAGTATCATGTGGTTGGCGTCCTAGTTTCCAGTTTTACCTCTCGATGTCGACGACATCAGCATACATAGGTATTCACAAGCATACATTATGCAGCTTATTGGAGGATTTTTGTTCGCTGACAAGTCAAAACTCTAGTACATCTCATGTTTCTCCTGCTATTGTCTAATTTCGAGCATGTTGGTACGTACTCGTGGGGTGGTGCCTGTCTTGCATGGTTTTATAGAGAACTTTGATAGATTTCCAATTATAGCACCACAAGTCCAGTTATAGGCCTCAGGTCATCGTCCACTTAGTGTCACGTATTATTTCATTTGTATATTTATTTCATTATTATTTTATGTAAGAATATAAATTAATTATATTTTTTATAATTTTAGATGGAGTGATGTATTAGCTACCTCTAAACAATCAGCAAATATGTTGCTAGTATACCAAAAAATATTTGACAGACTGATGCACAATCAGGTAACAAATGTATATATAAATGAATATTTAAAACATTTTTTTATGTATAATTATCTTTTTTTTTTTCATATTAATTGGATGTCATACACACAAGATATAGAGTGGCATCATCCAGATCGTGTGTTGAGACAGGTCAGTGACAAACGATACCTTCGTTGTTCTATACACTCCCAACACTATACTTAAAAGGTAAGCATGACCAAGACTGGCATTGAATTCACATGGGATATATATCCTACTAGCATGGACGACATGATCGTTGTGCACAGGGAGAAATAACAAATGGGTCAGCTGTATTAGATGACTACTTTTCTTGGTTAGATTCAATCACGAGACGATTTATCACACCTAACAGCACTTACTATTACTGTATGGTAAAAGATTTAAAATTAGAAAAATTTTCAAATATATGATATGAATATTGTTTAATATTTATTTTTTTCATCGTACAGAATAATTTTATCGGAGATGTACAACAATATTTAGTACAACACAATTTACCAAAATTGGGTTTAATGTGTCACCAAAAATTGGTCAACATAGAAAGTATTATTCAACAAACAAGACGACTTAATGTTGCTGACACTGATCGAAGACGTATTTGTCATACACGACAACGACAATAGGGTGAAGCTAATTTAGAGGTAAACAAAGACGACCCCCATGTGGGGTAAGGGCCAGGGGGTCGTCTTTAAATTTCATGTAAACTTCTATTTTCAAATTAAATAACAAATTCTAAATCTTCTTTAGTATCATGATATTTTTTTTTAATATGAGTGCAGAATAATTATGTTTTCATTGTAGATTAAATATATAATTTAAGTTTAATAATGAAGGAATTTGTGGACCCGATCCTAAAGTCTTGTTGTACATCTCCGATTAAAAAAAATTATTAGTCAATTTATTAAAAAAAAAAAAGTGGATCCAATCAACGAGTATCTGTTAGACCAGTTAATCAATTGAGCCGATGGGTGTTGACTGGATTAAATGCTAATCGTGTACCCGTACACCATTTTCCTTCATAGCAAAACTACCTTATTTTTGTCAATACTTTCCATTTCCACCTATTTTTAAAAATACTACCCCATTTTTGTCAATAATTTAAAAATCCACAATATTTTTTAACTTGATCCCCCAACTCCTCCAATAAATATATATTTTCTTCTTTTCCATTTCCAAAAAGGAAATCCCATTTATATATATATAGATATATATTTACATCTTTTTTAACCACCCAAATCACAACCACTCCACTCAAAATTAATACCTCCAAATTCAAATAGAACTCTGAAAGAAAAAAAAAAATCTCAACCATAAATCCAATTAAATCAAAAATTAAATTCAAGTTCCGATAATTGAGTTTAATCCATACCTCTCACCAAAATTCACTTAAATCGATTTATTCCTCCAAAATAGACAAATTCCACAACTCTAAAAATCGAAATACAATCCGAATAATGCAAGATAAATAAATACTATTTCCTGAAATTTTTGGATTGTTACAGATATGATGAGGAGGAGGAGTTACTGATTTATGTTCTTGATTCACCTCTTCTTGCTTCAGCTGTACCTTGCAATACTAATAAGCAAATTACTGTCGGTAATGAATTCCTCCTACTCCTAAACATACTTTCAATCTATCATCTATTCTTCATGTCTGCCAATTATTACCTTTTAAACTATTAGTTGTAAATTAACTAATTTCCTGTCACTAGTGATTGAGTATTAAACTTAGGTGTGATATCCATAAGAAAATATGTCTAACTCAAACTCGTGGATGTAGCATTCAGTGAGTGTTTGAATCTTCATGAGTTAGAACGAAGAAAAGAAGGCATTTGAAGATCAGTTTTATATTGGCTATGCAATTTGAAACTCTCCCATAGGCATTCCATATTTTCATGAATTTCCATATTTTTCTCACAAAACTCCTTAATCATTGCTTACATCATAATTAATTAGATTTATTCATGGTATGGCTAAAAGTCTTATATTTATTTCTGGCATGTCTCTTTGGAAATTAACAGCAATTGAAAGTTCTCTCAAATATTTGTTCTTGTTTGGTGCATATCACCAATCTGGAAGATTTTTCTGTCGTTAGCTTCTTGTTATAAAGTAGAGTGTATATTAGGTGTCCACTTTATTTGAGATGTAGACTAGAAATGTTCGATTTCATTACGGGGACGGCCCCGCCCAAAACGGGGCAGGGATTCCCGATTAGGGGGGAATGGGAGGGGAGTGGGGAAAAAGTTTCATCCCCGCCCCGATTAACTTCTACCTATCATATAGTTATCTAATGATATATTATTATTATTATTATATAAATATTACTTTTAAATTTCAAATTTGATTAATTATAGGGAAAGATAATGAATATGTTTAAATTGAATATTTAAATTTAGATTATCATTTGATTTACATTTATTTTTTTCTACTAAAAAATTAATTAGCTTTTTTAGGCTAAAATTTGACTAATTTATCTTTAAATTCAAATTATTATATAAAACTAACCATAATAAACAATTTAGTAATAAAGTTAATTATTTAATTAAAATTTGTCCACATTAGTGATTTAAATTAATTGATTTTTTATAAATAAAAAAAGAAAAAAAAGAAAAATTCCTCACTGGGAACCCGATCCCTGTGAATTTCCCACGGAAAATCCCACCCCGATCCCCATGGAAAATTTCACGAGGATGGAAAATGAAATGGGAAGTAGGGATGGAGATGGGGAATGGCATCCCGTGTACATCTCTAATGTAGAGTAAAGTTGTTTTTGTACTAATTTCTAATATTGATTAATTTTTATTTGCTAGAGATGTATGTGAATATAGTTGCTAACAGAGAGGAAAAAGAAAAGCAAATCAAGGCAATTTGGGATGATACTACAACGGATACATTTATCCGTACTTGTGTTGCTGAAGCTTTGAAAGAGAATAGGTCAAATGGACATTTAAGTAAAGATAGATGAAATTATGATCAAGGACAAATGAAAAATAAATGGGGTGTATCAAAGAAGGAGGAGCAGATATGTACAGACTTGGTCGGAAATAAGACAAGCTTGGGATGGGATCCTTTAAGACAGACTACTGATGCAACAAATGAGTTGTGTTAAGATAAATTAAAGGTGTATCATTTATCTATACAGTTTATTAAAGGAAAGAAAATTATAACTAAATATTTCATTTAGTTATAACATCACAATGATGAGATGCTACTACCTTCAAATGATGAAAGAAATCAAGAGGAGACCATCTAAGAACGTGGAGGTTCATTTCGTGAAATGTAGATGAATGAAGAACGTGGTCAAATTGTACAAATTCTTATGCCTAGTTGATATTATATTGTCTAGGAAAAATTAGTATTATTTATGTTTTGTTGTTGGAGATCAATTATTTATTATTTTTGCTTTAATGATTGTGCATTTACATTTGAAGATGCTTCTAAAATTGGATTATCCAAAGAAAAAAAATTAATACAAAAAAACGAAATTATGTTTCGTTTTACCTTCAATAATTTCAAGTTTCTAAAAAAATTCAATAATTTCAAGATAACGTACGATTAATTTCAAAATATATATCTTTCTAAAAAAATGAAAATACATGTGTTTTTTTATAAAATCAGTCCATAGCGTTTAATAGTCCTTTATGGTAATTTGACTTAAGTATAAACATTTTTGACATATAACAAACTAAACGAAGTTATGTATATAAACACTTATGAAAAGTTCTAAAGTGTTTAAATTTTAAACACATTTTAGAAAAAGTGTTTAAAAAATGTATTCCTGAAAAAGACTTTTTTCATAGACAATCCAAATTCAACATTACCAAAAAACAAAAGAAAGTTCAAATTCACTAGGGGTGTTCAAATGATCTGACGGACTACTCAACCCAAATTATAAATGTTGGGTTGGGTTAATTTAATTTTGGGTTGGGTTGAATTTTTATATTTTTTTTCGAGTTGGATTGGGTTTAGGTTTTATTTTTTAAAAATTCGGGTTGACCCAACCTGACCCGAATTTCTAATATTATTAATATATATATATATATATATTATAATTTGTAAAATTATTGATAAAATTGTTGAAAATATTTACAAGATATAGCAAAATTTTAGAACTATCAATGATAGATGTTGATAGATACTGATAGACGATGTCGATAGACACTTATAGATGCCTATTAGCATCTATCATTGATAATTCTAAAATTTTGCTATATATTGTAAATATTTTGGTTTATTTTTCTATATTTAAAAACCGCCCTTATAACTTATAAATATTATAACTCATATATATTTTTATGATGTTTGTATGAAATTTATAATAAATATCTTGGATTTTGATATTTAACATTTGTGTTTTATGAAAATTTAATTATTAATGTGTTGTAAGCAAATTTAAATATTTTAAACTAATAAAAAAAATGTAATACAAAAGAAAAGAAAGGAAATAAATAACTCCAATCCAACCCAATCCAACTCAAATTTTAAGGGTTTGGTTAGGTTGGACTTTATTTGAGACATTCGAGTTACCAACCTGACGAACTCGAATTTTTAGATTGATCCAAAAAATTTCCCAATCTAACTCAACCCATGTCCACCCCTAAAATCCAGTCTTTCACATTTTTACTAACCGAAAGATCTTGCATTATAGAAAACTCAAAGATCTTGCATTATGAATTACATAAATCTTATATCATTTTATGAGAATTATCATCTTTTTTATTTTTTGACAAAGGACATCATTAGTTGTACTTGGACATGGGAAAGTATGATATATATTAGAGTCCACAAATTTAATTAGTACCAAGTAGTAAAATTTACAAATCTAAGCTGCACAAAGCTACAAAGTACTCAAAAGAGAAAAATGTAGAATATTTTATAAGTTTCAATGACTTTCTTCAATCTTTTTAAGTTTTTCCTATGTTGAGTGAAGGTTTGAGAACAGAAATGACATTACCAACCATTGTCATATGAACAACAAAACGCGTCCTCTATTCTACAACAGGGACCATAATCCAGGGCATGAAGAATATAAAAAACCATCCATTAAACTGTATTTTAAAATTAAAATGGACTATTTTGATTAAATACTTAGATAATAATAATTTGCACATTTACTTCATTTTCAACATAAAATCATTTATGAAATAAAATTTAAAACAAACAATCAAACTTGTGATTTGGAAGCAAAATAACAAAATTGCTTTTAATCCTAAAATTTCTTCCCAGAAAAAAAAAAAAAAAAAAAAGAAAGAAAATAAAAGAAAGAAAAGAAACTGCCACTCGTATTATAACCAATTAAATATAAACTCAATGAACTAATGAAGTACCAAACTAATCGGTTGTACAAGATAAAAATGAGTAGCCCAAAAGAAAAATCAATGAAAACTTGACTTGGTTTCCAAAAACCATGTCATACCAACTCACCCATAGGCATTGATTTTTCATACTAATTGCTTCACTGCTTAAACTCTTTCAAAACAGAGTTTTAGAAGTATAACTTATGATAGGAATGGGAGAGTAAAAGAGTAGCAAAGAGATGAGATTGTACATCATGAAAGAGACTATTCTCAGTGCACCATGTTGATAAAACAAATGCAATTATTGCCTCTCCAAAAAATTGAAGCAGTACTACAACAATGGCTATTGCAGCAATATTGAACTACAAAAGACCAGCCTTCTTACAACACTAGAAAGGTAAAGTGCAAAACTTCTGAACATCTCATGAGTTAAAATGAAAACCCAACACTAAAGAAAAGATGTACACCAATTTAGTAAGTTGCTTCATTTTAGTTGAGTGTAATTTATAATTCTTGATGTTCTTGATGGAACTTTAGTAACCTACTTGTATTTCTGGGAGAACTCCCTAACAAGCTTGTCCATGAACTGGCATTTCTTGTCAAATCCCCACCCTGGGTTGCTCTGCAAACAGGAGAATTGTGCAAATTAGCATCCACATTTCAGAGTTCTATCCCTTTGATTATCTACATATTCATTGTCAAAGCCTAATGAAAATCACTCACTAATAGGCAACATAGACAGGAAATATCAATCAAACCTCTAGAGTACAGAGGCTGAACTAAAAAAGGCTTGAACTTGCACATTTTGACTTTGAGGAACTAGGTAGTTCATAACGCCATTAAATTAAGCTGCCTAGTGTAAAAATATACACAATGGTTGTTTAAAATGATATTGGCTCCATAAACAGATCAAATCAATACAGAGAAGTTCATTTATATCACTTCAAGATTATTGCAGCATATTCAAATGAAATTTCTGTTCTTTTTTCTTTCTGGTTGCACTGCATCTGCATTTAAGCGCATACCATTTCATAGTTTTATGCCCGTTTCAAAACCTCATCATTTATTCCTACTCAATATTCTTTCCTCAGAATTTTCCATTGCGCAGTAAAAACAATGCAAGTTAAAGGGCATTCGTGTTATGAGAATTAACATTCCAGGGCTTCGCATTGATAAGAAATGCAAATCAGTACTTAGTTCCCCTAAATATTCAAACCAACGAGGACAGAATAGCATCGCCATCTCTTCATTCTGCACAAATACTAAATTCCCTTTACATTTTTTTCTCCTTTCTTCTATAGGAAAATTTTCATTCATGAATGAAATTTACGTCCCTTTACATCACATCCAAACAATTTATTCCTATCAATGTAGCTTGTAAGTAGGTATGCAATACCTACCCATTAAGGATGCAGTTATACAATTCTACCAAAAAAAATTAATTATTTGCAGTAGCTTCAACATAAAAATAATAAATTGTTGCAGAACTTTATTCAATACTATTAACTCTAAATTAATATGCACTATACGTTTGATGGTAACATTAAAATGTATATGGTATTATAAATGTAACACTAAAATGTATATAGTATTATAAATGTTGCCTCATTGCAACGATTACTCATAAAATATGTAAAGCATGGCATACATGGATATTGATCATTACAAGTTTAGTGATTTGAAACGTATGTTTCCAGCTTAGAATCCCTTCTTGGTTTTTCATTTTTTTAATTTTTTTCCCCAATTTTGGTTTAAAAAAATAATTCAGAATAACAAGCCATTAAGGCAGCTTCACTAACCTGCAAAGAAAGAACTGCACGATTGGTGAATTGCTTTACGGAATTAGGTGCAGTTTGTGGAAGTGTTTTTGCAACTCTTTCCAGCTCCCCTTGTTGTTGCTTTGCAGTTACTCTATCCGGTCCACTGTAATAGTCAACTATCTCCTTCAGCAATGGGACTCTCTGCATGGTTTCTTCCATGATTTCCTTGTACAGCCAAATGAAAAAGTTAGGAGCGTATTATATTTTCAAGTTATCCTCCCAACCCAAGCGGAGATAAGAAAGCTTCTTCAATTGGAATTAAAATAAACGAGAAAAGAAAAAGGGATAGAGCAAGAGAGAGATAATGAATGACAATCCAGGAGGATTTTGATAAAATTCGAACTCCATATTTTTCATTTTGACGGGATGATTCCAAATTTCAAAGAGTTCGATAAACACGACTAGATGTTGAGAATAGTATGGACTTTCCAATCATACATAACCTCACTCAACACCAGAGGACCCAATTCTTGGAGTCTTGAAACCTGAACAAGGTTGCTTTCACGCCAAAACTTTAAAGTTAGTACCCTTACCAAGGACATTAATGCACTAGCTAAGAAGAAGACATTTTCAAATGTATAAATATTCAGATGTAACCTTCTCTAACTCTAAACCCAAGGGAAAGCAATATTTGAAAATAATCAAAATAAAAAAGCAGTAGGCGTAGATATAAGTTGTATATAACATCTCCAACACCAAAAACAAACGAATGTAGACCAACATCTTATTTCTTAAGGAAACAAATTATTTAGAAATAAGCACCAAATTTATCAGAGATCAACCAAAACTAGACTCAATTTAAAGATCATATCAAAGATTTCTCTCTTATTCCAAAATGGATGGAAATACAACACCTCCCCAATCATCAGAAGACACGACCTGTTAATAAGAACCAGACACATGCCCCGAGTCTCCAAAATGATTGCTGCAAACCCTATGTGTGAACTAACAACCCAACTAAATGTGACAAGTCTTCCAAAGCAAACTTGCATAAAGGGAACCTATGCAACACCAACAGCACAAAAGACCACCTCTACACGTAGTCAATGGTGATACGCGATAGTGATAATGGTGTCAATCCTCTATGAAATACGGACCAAAGAAAAAACCTGCCCTTCTTGGAGATTCTTACCTCATACACCAGATTGAACAAAGAGAGGATAGAAGAATGAGAGTAGCATGACATAGAGAAACAGACCTTACCAGAAAAAACCTTTCTCCCACTAGCCCCGAGACAAGAACTAGACAGTTAGAAATACCCATACTCCCTAGCCCCCCTATTTAAAATTGACTTCCACTAACCAACTCCTTGCTAAAGATAAACATGTCCTCCTACTAATATCCCAAATATTCCTGACACTAACCCACCCCAACAAAGAGTAAATAGGAGAAATCATTAATCAAAAGTTTTTTGTACCAAACAATGGGTAGCTTCAATGGGGTTTAAATCGCCACCCAACAGGGATAGATGGTTAGGAATCTGGACACAAAGGGCTCTTTCTCAACAAAATTTTTGTCCCTTGATTTGGGATCCAAAATGGCAGCTCCTTCACAGTTCGCACCCACTATATTGCCCAATATGGACTGATTATTGCCCAAAAAAGATAAAATTCTTCCTTTGGCACAATGCCATCAACAATTGTGACAAAATATAGCGTCGCTTCCCTCACATGGCTCTCTCGCCACATTGCTGCATAATTTGCCACCTCTGAGTCACCTTAACATCAATTATGTTTTTGCATAAAGATTTTGGAAGGAGGTATTCCTCTCCTAATTTTCAAGAACTCTCCCCTTGTGAGCTTATGAGCCTCCTCACTTGCACTCTCATGGGCCACCCTTTCAATGACAATGAGGATTGTGCAGATGCATATGATTTGAGCTTTGTTATGGATATCATTGAAGGAGAGAAACGACTGCATGTTCAATGAAAAAAAGCTCTTTATTTCTTATAACCTTACATCTCCTTCGACCAATTGGAGAAGTCTCTTGTAACTCCTTTGGCTTAGGCTGGTTCCCTTCTTTAATTTCATACCTCAATGACATTTGTTTCTTATAATATGTATATTCATTAGTGGGAATCCTCATACAGGGAATAATGAAAGCTACCAAGCAAACTTCATAGAAGAAAGATGATACAAGTGAATGAATCGAAGGCATAATGAACCATCCCTAACCTAAGATCCCTCCTACAGAACAAGTGAGTCTACCCAATTGAAAATTGCAAAAACTTAGTAAAAGAAAAGGAAACAGATGTGACAACCACAACCTTCCACACAAATCCAACCATCAAGACCCACTCAATTGGTGACAAACATCTTTGCAGTTTGCTTGCTATAGTCCTAACACACAGCAGTGAACATAAAAGGGAAATGCCACATCTACTTAGCCAACGAGAGTGTACTACAAACCTCAAGTTTTTCATGCCCAATTCCTCAAACCTAGCCAAGTTGTGCTAAAAAAAACCTCCCAACACTTAACTGAACGTGAATGCTCAGCTCTCTTCCAAGCCCAAAAATAAAATATCTCTTATCATCTTTTCCGCCTTAGAACTACTAAAAAGTAATTTCTTTTATAACTTTTATTGAGAAAAAATGAAAGAATACTACCAAGCCCACAAAAGAAAGCCCAACTAGAGGTAGGGGCTCTAGCTAGAAGAATGCACTTTTCATTTGAAAATACGTTTACGAACTTCCTTGTAATAGGATTTCCAAGAAAAGACAATTGGAACAAAGACCAAGGGAAAGACTTGGGCAATTAGCTTTTCTTTGGATAAGAATAATTTCGAGATACAAAAGGGGCACATTTTATAGGGTATATAACAGATGTCTCCAATTTGCTACAAGAAAATTCAAATTATTACTTTGTTAAAGGCTGTAAATTTTTATACCAAAAAAAAAAGCATTGGAAATAGTCAATTCAAGAACTTCTCCGGCAGATCTTTCTTTGTCTTGAAAAATTCTGGAATTTCTCTCATCCCAAACCTAACATCATATAACAGCCCTGACCATGCTTGACCAAAGATGAGCCTTTAGACTTGAATGGACGATCAATAAGCAGCATTCTGATCCAATCAAGGGATCAAGATGGGGAACAGCATGCCAATCAAAAGAAGTAAACAAATGCAGCCCATATCTCAGCAGTAAAATAGAAGTGGAAGAAAATATGGTTCTGGGTTTCTTTTCTTTTCTTTTTCTTTTTTTTTTTAAGAAAAATATGGTTCAGGGTTTATTTTTCCCTTTGTAAAGACAACACCAAGATGGAGATAGATGGATCCAGGGGCATCTTTTTTTGGAGTCTGTCCATAGTATTAAGACAAGAGTGCGTGATTCCCTATAGGAGGAATTGAGTTCTTTTGGGATAAATGAACTTCCAAATGTTCTTGAATATAATCCAATCAGGTGAAGGAAGACCGAGGCAATTAGTGAGAATGACACCAACTTAAAACTTCATCTATCCAACTTAATGAAACCACAATTAATACCAACCAGTGAAGTCTTTATCCAATTGATTTTGAGCACCATACAAATCTAAAAAGGGGAAAATTTTTCATAACGATTAGTGAATGGCTACTTATGCCAGAAAAATTGTCCTCAAAATAAAAACCAAAAGGGTGAATTTCAGTATAGATGATATGGAAGTTTAAGATCCCAAACAAAGTTAAGTTTTTTTTCCTTGGACTCTTTGGTATAGAAGTCTCAACACAGAGTTGAATAGAAACCAAGGGAAATCCTTTGGGTGGGTGTTTTCTCCCTCAATTTGATCTGCAACCATTGTTAAACAATGATAAGTTTTTCACCCATTTCCCTATTGCTTTGAGAGGGTGGATGAGGCTGTCAAGGAATTTGATTTCTCGATGTGTCTTCCAAATTGGATTGAGAATTGGTATCGTTGGAGTGTTTGGCTGGAATCTGGAGTAAGGCTGAGAAGTATAGCTAGCACCAAGGTCACATGGAGCGGCACCATTAGTACTTTTCGTGGCTCCTTTGGAATGAAAGGAATTAGAGGATTTTTTTTAACATAATACTACTACTACACACGTCTTTTTTTTAGTTATGTACAAAGCTTCTTGGTGGTGTTCCAACCACAAAAAATTTCACCCTCCCTTGTGATTTTAGACAATCGGAGGGCTGCATATAAAAAAAAAAAAGAAAAAAAAGAAATTGAAGAAAGAACAAAGAGATCGGTAGAGATATTGGAAGGCTGCATATAGTCCTTCATGGTAGAGGGTTTTCTCTTTCCCCTATGCTCGAGTTACCTACTCTTTTTTGGTTAATACAAGTCCTTTTAACTTTTTTGTTTTATTAACAGTGAACCCACTCTTAGCCCATGTGAAAACCCAAACCAAACTCTGATCCATGCTAACGTACTTCACCAACAACCAGGAAGAGGACAGGGAATAAAGTCTATGGCATAATCTCAGTCCCAGTAGAGGCAAGAATTCCTTGCCAGAAATAGGATAGTCAACAAACCTAATGCAATTCCATGCCCAAGATCTCCCCTTGAACCCAAAAATGTTCATTCAAACCATCTTATACAAGAAACCCAAATCCACACGATCATAATCTTTCTCAAAATCAATCTTCAAAACAATTCTTTCTCGCTTACAAGCTATATTGTTCTCAATAGCATCATTGCCAACAAGGACCTCATCGATAACCTCTCTCGTCATAAAAGCATCTTGAAACTTTGAGATATTCTTAGGGAGAATCTTTCTCGATCTATATGTGTACAACTTGGCAATAATCAGTCTCATGAGAAGCTGGTAACATGGTTGAAGAATTTAAAGTTTTCTGGTCTCCTTGTGTTCCCTTGTTTTGTTCTTGTGGGCTCCTCTATTCCAGGCTCTTATAGTGTCTAGTCCTTTCTTTTGAACAACTTTCAATTTTCTTGATAAATATCCCTAGGCAAACTTATTGATGTGATTCTCCAAAATGTCAGCTTAAACACTCCTGAGGTGAAATAACAACAGAGACGAGCAATTAAGTAGAAGAATTTAATACGAGCAGTCTATATATTTCGTCCACTTCTGCATCTCTACCTGTATTACATAAATATAATATCTAATAATAGTACGACCAGGAAAAACCAACGTAAATAGAGTATAGTGGACCTTTTCATCAATACTCAAAAACCACAAAAATAACTCAATATATACACTTCACTCAAATGCAGAGAACAAATTAACAAGTAAAAAAGACCCGGGAATGAAGGAATGAAAACATGGAGACATAACACAAAAAGATACCTCCCACTCTTCATGGCTTTGGATGTTTTCATACGCCATTAAAAATGGTTTCATCTTCTCAAGTGCATCCCGAAGAGGAATTGGTGGATTCTCATCAATATCAGGGTTACTTTCAAAATCCCCCATCAAGTACTCCGGCTCACACTCTATCTGCCATATAGAAAGGAAAAAAAAAGTCAAAACCGAGCGTTAATCCAATCTCTACATTTTTCATTATAAACTGAACAAAATCAGAATTGTAATAATTCAACCAACCAAGCACACTATTTAATTCGTCACCCGATCACAAACGCCGAAAATAGTATATTTTCCAATCATGCCATAACAGTTTAGAGCTAATCCTAATACGCAGTCCATTTTACGTTCATAGAGAGAAAAAACGGGGACAAAAAAAAAAAGACACAGGAAGTGCTCACCATATAATTGGTATGCATCGCATCCAAATACTCCTCCTCCAATGGCGAAGGCAGCACTCTACCACTCATCTCTTCAAACCCTTCAACCAGTTGGTTCATATGTTCAGGCCCAATCCTCTTTGCCAGTTTCTCACCGTCTGCATTGTCCCCTAAATAAAGTCCTGCAGCATATCCATCCTCCGTATCTTGAACTCTTCCTCTCCCCCCTCTATCCCCAGTTCTAAATTCCCCCCTTCCTCTCCCTCTATACGTTCCTCTGCCTCTTCCTCTGCTCTGGAACCCGCTTCTCCCTCGACCACCACCATATTCACCATCAGGCCCGCCTCTTGAAACCATCCTACCGGTGTTCCTCCCAGGTTCATCACGGCTCATCCCTTGGCCGCCGCCACGACTCCTTCCAGGCTCACCAGCTCCACGGCCACCCCCCTCTTGTCTAGGTCTGACATGACGATTCTCCAGCTTTGGTTGAGCTTCCGGGACTTGTTGCTTCATGGGTTTTCCTCGTCCAACACCAGTAAATCCCGAAAGCAAAGTATCAGGCAAGATTCTCTCTCCCACACCCTTGTGTGGCGTGCCAAGCCGAGTACTTGCAGCCGAGTCGCCCGCATTATCCTTCGAGAAAAACACAGGTTTCTTAAGCTCCGAAACTGGCTCGGGAGGGAACCGAATCGATGGCGAAGCATCAACTCTACCTCGACCAGCAGACGAGGGCTTAACAGAGGGCGAAAAGGAAGGGAAAGATGGAAGATTTGAAGAGGAAGAACTGGGTTTACCACGGCCATGTCCAAGGCCAGGAGTAGGACGAGAATGTAGAGAATCTTGTTTAGATGCATTTGAATCTTCTTGACCGGGGACTGGAGAAGTGAAATCAGAGGATCCGGTATGGGAGGGAATGTCACCTCGACCTCGGCCACGACCATGACCACCAAAAGAAGAGGAAGAAGAAGAAGAAAATGGAACAAAGCCTAGTTTGTTGGCATTGGGTAGAAGTGAAAATCCTGGAACCTTTCTTCCGATTGATCTACTCATCTATGCTTCAGAGGAAAGGACCGAAGTGGAGAGAAACAGTTTCGAAGAGTAGTTGATGAACAGAAAAAAGGGTTTAGAATTGGGATTTAGCAGCGCCGCCCATTCGTAGTGATCGTGATGACGTGATCTCCTTCGCCCACCAAAATCTCTCCATGTTCGTGATTGGGAAATTTACAAGATGGTCATTTTTTTTTCCTAAAATATCAAATGATCCATTTTTTTAAATAATAATTGATTCTAGGTTGAAATCATCGTCATACGAGATTACGTAAATATCCTCATATCTTTGTCTTCTTATCCTTTTACTGAAAACCAACCAAAACTAAAAGCTCTTCAAAGGTAATAGTTTCGTATCCCTCATAAGCTCCAGACGGTCTCGTTGCGTTTGAAATCCATCATTTAGGCTTGCAAAATCTTCCACTGCTGCCGAAAAATCGAATATGATCAATAAGTGATTTCAATATGTGTCGATTATGTCTTAAACTGATCGGTAATGAGGAAAGGGTGGGTCATTCTAGGGTTTAGAAATACTGTGAACCTATGGTTTTTCTTTTTTTTTGGTTTTCAATGTGTGTTGAGGTTGAAGACGAGTAAAAAGAGAGAATGTGAGCAAAATAATTGAGAGTGAAATTGGCGAGAGCTATATTAGAGAAAGCGACAACGGAAATGGTGGGTCATTTTGGGGTTTAGAAATACTATGAAATTATAGTTTTTTTAATTTGTTTTTTTTGGTTTTCAATGTGTTCTAAGGTTGAAGACGAGTTAAAAGAGAGAATGTAAAGAGATAAGTGAGAGTGAAATCGGCGAAAGCGATACTAGAGAGAGCGACACTAGAGAGAGTAAGACTAGCGAGACAATATCTGGTGAAAGTGGTTCTACGAGACTTAAACAGAATGTTGTGTTTGTAATTTTTTTCCTGAAGAAATTACTTATTGAATCTTTATTTCATGCAGGAGCAATTTAAGATGTCAACACGTTTCAGAATATCTATAATCGACCGATTTTCTGGTAAAGTAATGAGCTTGGTCCACATTGTTAATGCAAATAAGATTGTGAAGGAGAAGTTTACCCCACGACAGTTACGGATGTTCAAGAGAACACTTTTTGGGCAATTTGTAGACATTGACATGGTGTTCAATAGTCCAATTATCCACCATATGTTGTTGAGAGAAGTGAAGAGCACAAGAGCTGACTCAATAAGATTCTCTGTTGGCAAAAAGGTCATCATGTTTTCGAATGATGATTTTTTGTTGATGACTGGTTTGTGGCGATCCCCTACACAAGTTGATCAAAATGAGAAGTCTTTATATGAACTTGCAATCAAATATTTTGGTAATAGAGTGACGAAGGACACATTACATATCAATCTACTAGAAGAAAGATACAAGGAGTTGGAGTTTGAAGATCACCTTAGTGTACTACATGGAGGTTGCATTGATGAGAAAGAACAAGCAGAAAAGTGCAATGGAACTTAAAGGATTTAAGGACGTTCAGAACATAGAGTATTACAACAGTCTAGACTGGGGTACCATTATTTAGGAGAGGACACTCGACACTCTAAAGATTGTATCAAATGATAAGGTTAGTTTATACAAGACGAAGGTGAAAGAAAATAAAAATTATGTCGTGAAATACTCTTTGCGTGGATTTTCACAAGCGTTCTAGGTAAATTTGCTTAACATAATAATCGTGTTCTTTGATTTAATATTACTATTGTTCTAAATATATGTTAAATATTATTTAGATGTGATCCCAACAGCATAGATAGCTGGGAACATTGATGAATGAAAGAGTGATGGGATTGGTGTCCTAATTCTCCCGGAGTCTCGTAATTTGTAAACATTGTACACATTGTTATGAATAAAATAAGAGTTATTTTATTTTTCATTTACTCATATCCAATAAATAAAGATCCATGGTTATTATATGTAAACTTAAGCATGTATATGAGATATACAAGTGGATCATGCCTTAAGTAATAACCTAAAAGGTCTGTAGTATAAAGATAAAGGAGGGATACCTTATCCTGGTGACACTACGGATACGACCCACTTTGTAGAGGTTTACAAGTGTTGTAAACTACTACAGATGGTTGATCCTGACCATTCATGTGGAGACATGCAAGCGGGGTGTTCTATACAAAGAGTTTGTATAAGACCAGACCACGAGATGACTAGTCTCTTTATATAACGCCGTTGATACTTGAGACTTACATCTCACCTTAAACGACCGTAGGTGACATGACCTTAATCCTGAATGTTTTGAGAACTCTTGCCTTTGAGGGCGGTTCTTTAATTAGTATGGGTGAAAGTGGCCAGATTGCCAACTCAACAAGTCTATCTTTTTTAGGATTTGTTTGATTAGGGAGCTGGAAACTCAGTTACACGAGATGGAATTCACTTCTTCCCCGAAGCAGGGATAAGTAGATAGATTGCTCCTTTAAAGGTTGATTCCGGGTCTTGGCCACATCTTTTCTTTGGAAGAGAGGATAAGTCATAGTAGAACTATTACTTATGTTCATTAGAGGAGTCAGTGGTACTTAAGGAGTTAGATGTACGGTAAATTAGCCTAGCTATACTTACGAGCGATCTGTGAAGGGTTATCGCACTGTTGATTGGTTGATATGGACACAAAATATATATGTAGTGTAGAGAGTGCAGCTGTCGGTCTTTAGTGGAGTATTCGACAATTAATGGATGGTGGATCCCATGACTAAAGAATTTAGTAAGTTATTCACGTACCGTTGGAGCTTCAAGCTACAGATCCATAAGGTCCCATTGGTAGCTCAATGGATTCAAGTTGAGAATTAGTTGTTGGGGTTGATTTGAAATGTTCAAATTGACAAGAGGAAAGTCAATTATATATGATATAATTGGTGTGATGTATGAGATACATCAAGTGGAGGATTAATGTAAATATAATTTAAATTAAGTACCATAGAATAGAAAAAGAACTATGGTTTATATGTTTCATGAGATGAAATATTAAAACTATAGGTTATAAATATAATATCAGTAGTTGGATGATCATATTTATTTTATTATATAATTTCTGGCATATTAATTATGATTGATCCAATCTATTTCTCTACTTATTTACAATCAATGATAAGCAAAAAAATCAAATTTTGTAGTGGTTCTTTTATTCACGGTTACCGATAAAACGAGAGTTATGGTGGTTTTATGGTAACCGTGAGATAAAAGAAAAAATATTTTCTTAATTTTGTAAGGGTTGCTACTTTCAGAAAATAACTCACAGGGAAGCTATCAAGTGAAAGTGTTTCACTAAGCAATAGCAATAAAGAGACCAAATGATCGTGCGCATGGGTTATATGATAGTTCATTCAACTGGTCATAGCTAAACGATCGTATGGCTTTGTCTATACGATAGGGTGCCATTTACTACATGATCGAGCACATCGTCTATACGATAGATTGGTTCATCTCCACTTGCTCAATCGTATACACGGTCATTGTCCTCTTGTTTCTTCCTCAAGCCAAGTTCATACATGATAACTTGTAGAAATACAAGTTATTTATACTACTTTATTTAGATATTGCGGCCAAAGAGAGAGAAAGATGCATCAATTGTATGGAATTAGCTAAGAAATACAATAATTATAAATTGTCGTCAATACACCCACTAACACCATTGCGATGGTAGAAAAGAATATTTCAAGTCTGTTTTGTAGGATATCCAGTCACCGTATGTGCTCATGGCTCAAGAGAGAAAGATTAATGCATCTACGTTGCATTGCGCCCATCATTTAGGAATGAATAGACATTAAATGCAATGACTGCACATGCGACAATCGATCCAGAGCTGAACTTCAACTAACATGCGGTAATAAAACAACACTGCATGCGGGCACACGATCGAAGATGCAAATGAGTAGTGCAATCACAGAGGATTTAGACATGTGTATAACTAACCATTGTGCATTTTCGACGGACTGATTGCATAAAAGAAGGAATATTTATTCCACCATTCTCGGAATTTCATAACAATAAAGTGGGGACCACAAGTTAGAGAGTCAAAGCTTTCACCTATAAATACCCTCAAGAATTCACTGAAAGATATACTTGATACGGGATAGTTGATACAAGGCTACTGAGAGAGAGGCTGATCTGAGTGCTGATGGGAGATGATCGGGAAAGAAAAGGAGACAAGGCCAGAGGTGAGTCTCAGGGCGAATCATTCCAATCCCCGCTGTGAAGCTCTGTACCGAGATCAACTCTACTGTTTGAGCAAGCCTGAGAGGGAAGCTCATCCTTCCATTCACTCCATCTACGACCGGCAAAGCAATCTCTCATCCTGATTGCATAACAGGAGGAAACAATGCAAGGAATGGGAAAGAAAACAAGGTAACAATCTCGCCTTTAGTTGGCCAAGAGAAAGGGCAAAGCGGTCGCAGAAAGCAGCAAGCCCGCGTTGGCAAAGGTGCGTCTATCAAGGAAAGCAAAGAAGAACGACGATTTGTTGATGGAGGTGGGCTTTTTCCCCGCGCCAACGCCACTACCAGATCTAATCACGAACATGATCGTGGAGCATGGTTGGGACACATTTTGCCAATGCACAGCCATTGTTGTTCCAAAGGTAGTGCGTGACTTCTACCAGAGACGGCTACATGGCACTAAGGATGTGGTGACCATAAAAGGGCGAATGGTGTCTTTCAGCGCAAGGGACATCAATGAACTATACCAAATGAAGGAAAACCCGAATGCACTGGGCAACAAAATCATTGATGATCCCACGGAAGAATAGATGGAAGATGCGCTGCGAATATTAAAGCAACCAGGCACTAAATGGTCGGTTTCTTTAAAAGGCATCAAGACCCTAGCGTCCAAGGCTCTGCTTCCGGAGGAAAGGCTTTGGGTTTATTTGGTTAAAAAGCGGCTAATCCCAACTTCCCATCACAAGACAATTTCAAGGGATCGAGTTATGGCCACATATTGCATTGCGCGCGGCATCCCAATCGACGTAGGCCGGTTGATCGCAAGTCAAATTCGAGGCTTTGTAGGGCACATTAGAGGACAATACTTCTTTCCATGGACTATCTCAAGTCTGTGCCTGTCAATGGGCATAGGCATTGAGGAAGAGCCCATGCAAGAAGTCCACGACCTCATCAATATCAAAATCCTGAGGTTGCTCCTCAAAGACTCCCCACATTGCCCAGAGTTACCTTTAAAAAGGCCCGCAATCGATCTCAATACGCCGTAAGAACCCAGGCCAAAAAGACAGCACAAAGATGATAAGGGAAAAGAAAAGGTCCATGAATTACCATCGCAAGAGACAGAACCTTTGGACCCTTTACCCTTAGTAATCTGCCCTCCAAGCCTTCCAAGCCCTCCTGCACAACCTTCTTCTTCTTCCCTTCCTGAGCACTTTACCAACCTTCTCCTTGCCCTAAATTCTCCAACCGCATATCCAGCAGCCTCATCCTCACCTTTAGCATCATCACTGCAACCTTCCATTCCACCGCCACATATTAATGACCCACATGATTTGGGTGAAGGCACCTCTGCCCAACCCCAAAACGTTGCTTGCGAGACATCGCAGGCACCACCCACTATCACCTCCTTAGCTGCTGAGTTAGCAGAAATGCGGTCCCTCTTCTCCCAACAACAACAACTCTTCACTCAGCAATAAGCCTTCTTCAACCAGAAATTTGATGTGGTAATGGAGCAAATCGATGATATACAACGCAGTGCTGCTACTTCAAAGGAGGCGTTGATCAATATTCAGCATAACATTTATAAAGTCCATCGCCACCAAAGACAGATTGCGGAGCGCAACCATAAGTACTTTAATTTTCTCACAGTATATCTTCATGGTCCTATGGTGCCTCCGCATCTCAGGCAGCACTTGAATTTTAAAGAATCTCCTTCAGTACCGCATTAGAACCCTCCTCCAGACCCTCCTGCTTCTCAACAATAATCTTTACATTTTTATGTGGTCATTCTATATTTTTATTCAATTCATTATTTTTCATTAGTTAACGATATTCTTTGATTCTTTGTATAGGTCAACAATTTTTGTATTGCGTTAATTTTTAGTTATTTGTATACTTAGTGAATATTCAATACAAATGAGTAAATATTCTCTCTATTTGTTTGTGCCTTTTTCTTTATCATCCTTTGTCAATATTTGCGATGTTCTTAATCTTTCTTTTTGCGTTATTCATTGCGCTGCTGTGATGTATAATATGCATACACTTAGAAACATTTCCAATACTTTGTAAATTCTAACTAACACTTAGTTAATTCGTAGCTTAGCAGTACTTTACCTTTTACCCTTCAAAGTTTTGTTCAAACCTTCTTTTTGAAATTTTGTCTAAGTGTTCGTCTATTCTGTCTAAACAACACAATGAGAACCTTGTGCATCTCTAAATTTGTAGGTGGGGAAGGTCTAAGCAGATGAGATCAGAATTATGCGGTCTTTAAGAAAAGGCGTTCATCATTTCCAAAAAAAAAAAAAACAAAAAAACAAAACAAAACATTTTTATATCAAACTCCAATGTCAGCGCAAGGGAAACCCAAAAACATTCTCAACCTGATAAGAGTTAGTTGTGAAAGGAACTTACTCGTAGTTGGATGTTCGTATGACACCCGTGGGAGCAAGCCAAAACGAAGGTAGGTTTCCAAGAACAACGTAATATGAAAAAGAAAAGGAAAAAAAAAAAATAAAAGAATGCAAGAGACAACTCCTCTTAATAGCATGAGTTAAAGTTGAAATTAGCACACAATCGTAGTTGGATGTTCGCATGACACCCGTGGGAACCAGCCAAAACGAAGAGTGTAACCATGATCAACAGTCTCTAATAAATGATGCAAAAAGTTTGACCACCGCATACGGACGCATCAAGTTGTTTTGACAAAGAAGAGGTAAACATTCTTTTTAAAACTAGAAAAGCATTTTTTAGCAAAAATTTGTAGTATAGAAGAATAAAGTAAGGCTTTGATATGAATTAGCAAGGATAGAAGGAAATTGCGTTGTTAAGTAATGTGCCTAAGTGGAGCATTCGGAGCAACCAATCGACGCAAAAATTTAGGATAGGAATTGAGTATTTTTGCCTTAGTAGAAGATATGCTTGAGGACAAGCAAATATCTAAATTTGGGGGTGTGATAACTTGTAGAAATACAAGTTATTTATACTGCTTTGTTTAGATATTGTGGCCAAAAGAGAGGAAAGTTACGTCAATTGTATGAAAATTAGCTAAGAAATACAATAATTATAAATTATTGTCAATACACCCACTAACACCATTGCAATGGTAGAAAATAATATTTCAAGTCTGTTTTGCAGGATATCCAGTCACCGTATGCGTTCACGGCTCAAGAGAGAAAGATTAACGCATTTATATCGCATTGCGCCCATCATTCAGGAATGAATAGACAATCAACACAATGATGGCGCATGCGACAATCAATCCAGAGCTGAACTTCAACCGCATGCGATAATAAAAACAACACCGCATGCGTGCACACGATCGAAGATGCAAATGAGCATCGCAATCATGGAGGATTTTGACACGTGTACAACTATCTATTGTGCATTTTCGACGGACTGATTGCATAACAGAAGGAATATTTATTCCACCATTCTCGGAATTTCCATAACAATAAAGTGGGGACCACAAGTTAGAGAGTCAAAGCTTTCACCTATAAATACCCTCAAAGAATTCACTGAAAGATATACTTGATATGGGATAATTGATACGAGGCTACTGAGAGAAAGGCTGATCTGTGTGCTGATCGGAGAAGATCCGGGAAGAAAAGAGACAAGGTCGAGAGGTGAGTCTCAGGGCGAATCATTCCAAATCCCTGCCATGAAGTTGTGTACCGAGATCAACTCTACCGGTTGAGCAAGCCTGAGAGGGAAGCTCATCCTTCCATTCACTCCATCTACGATTGGCAAGCAATCTCTCCATCCAGATTGGTTACATTGGCCCTCTTCTGTACCTGTTTCTAACTCTTATTCATCACTTGTATTTCATCTTCTTAGTCTAAATCATTCACAACCATGTATCAGACGCTTGATTTTATAATTAAATGTCATGATCACTTTCATTTCCATATTTCTGTCTATTTCCATTTCTCCATTAATCGCTTTCTCCACGATGTTTTCATAATCCCTTGGTGATTAATATGAATTAAACAAGTAACTTAATCTGTGCTAAAGAAATAAAGATGTTTAGCTAAAGCATGCTAGACGACATCTTCACCTGTGAGAGCAGAAGTGAAGATGTCATTCTGATCTATCGAGAGAAGGTTAGAAGAATGCGTTAACTAAAGCAAGAAGTACTTCCAGAGATGGAAGCAACCTTGCGTTCACCACGTTCTCCCTATTTCACCACAGAGATGTGAGAAACGTGGCTGATCACCAAGAGGTGTACGCCAAGGGAAAGCAGAACCGTACTTATATCTTTAACGCAATTAAGAAACTTGCCCTGTTTATATTAATTATCCTTTCTCTTTCTGTTTTGCACATAAGCCTTGCCACCGCATAACACGATCTTTGTATATTCTTCACAGTCAGTCTTAACCTCGGTATCTTGTATCATGTAACCTGTATCTTGTATCATCATAGCTTAGGTTTATTTTATAGCACTCTACTTTCATTGCAATTTACTTTATCATCGCATTTTTATAGCTTATCTTTACTTTACTGTACAATTTACTTTATCGCATGTACAAACAACACTTTTATTAAATTGACAAACCCCTGGTCGCATATATCACAAATATAACGTAATTAACCTAAAACAATTCCTGTGTTCGACCTTGGATCACACCAAGAAACTTGTGGTGAAATTATACTTGGTTTCAACGCAAGGAAACTTGTGAAAATGCATAATATACTACAAGAACATTCCTTAATAACGCATATCTAGAAGTAGTATCGCATATCATAGTAATCATCCCTGCATTGTATGACATAAGAAGAGTAATTTTATTCATTTATATTCATACATGCGTTACAAGTTTATGATGAGCTTGTATGATGATAAAAGTCCTAAAATCTGCGTGTCAAGTTTACGATGCTGGTTCTGGGGAATTGATAATGGGAACATGGACTTGTAGTTTATAGATTAAATTTCTGCTTGTCAATACACGACCCACAACTCCTTGATTCTCACATTGAGAATACCAAGGTAACTATTGTAGTGGTGTCCTCACTCAACTCGATTGATTTCGAGGTTCTGAAGGTCATTCATTGGGTTTGTGATCATTGTGTTCACGCTGGTGATTGTGTTGCACCCATCGTTGTGTTCGAGGGCTGTGTTGCTGTGGATGCTAGTAGATTGTTCGAGAGAGTTTGAAGAATGTTTCTTCAAGGGTACACATACTCTATCCCTTGACATTTTTGAAAGCATGCTGTAATTTCAATTTTGTGCATGACTTGTTAGTTTTTGTTTTATGACTGTAATTGTTTGTGTTCAATTTCGAATGGAATTTAGAACGATCCTTCCGTTGCTCATGGAAATCCTCATGTCTGATTTCCTTCAAGGAGCAACGAGGCTTTGCCTTCTATATCACAATGGTCATGCTTTTTGGATTACAGAAACATACAGCAGAAGAAAACAGGATCATTAAGTATTCTAATTCCTTAATTTTGACATCAAAATAAGTATGTCCATAGGGTATTAAGAAGGTTTCAACATATACCTTTGAGGATCTTCTTCAAACACGAATTTGAGCTGCAATCTTCTCCAATTGAAGTTGTGGATCACCAAGAGATCTTCTCTACTATTCTCAGCCTTGAATTTGAGTGGTGGAACTCACAATGGGTTGAATTTGTGAATGTTTGGTGTGGGTTTGAAGATAGGGTAAAACAGTTTCTGCAGAAACTAGTTTTCTGCCTTAATCAACCAAAATTGAAGAGTTTTATCCTTCTTATTCATGCAGCCACTATGGAGATTGATGATGCCACTTCGGACAAGATGAAGTAGGCAAGGTGTGTGAATTAGGAAGAATCCACCTCCTAAATAGAGAAGATTGGATGATTCCACTAAGAACTCAATTTCCAATTTTAATTTCTAATTTTAATTAATTCAAAATTAACTAAAATCTTATTTAATTAATTCAAACTAATTAAATTCAATATTTCAAAAACCAATTTCTCAAAATGAATTAAAATTGAAAATTAATTTGATTTTAATTAATTAAATAATAATTTAATATCAAATATTAAATTAATCACATACCTGATTTTAAACATGAATTCTATTCATGTAATTAATATTTAAATCAATATTAAATATTATAAACTCTCCAATTTTGTTTAATTTCGATAAGTTAAACGTTGATTAGTTATAATGAATATAATTATACAAACCCTAATTTGAATTTAAACTATTCAAATTCAAACCCTAAATTCAATTTGAACATTTCAAATTGAAATTCAATTTGAACACTTCAAATTGATATCATTCCAAATTCACTCAATTTACTAATTCATGGTATTCATGTTTTACGAGCTAGTAGAGGGATCTTATGGACCTATAGATCATGAACTCCAACGATTTGAGATTAATTGGTTAAAACTCTTTAGTTCGAATTAATCAATATTCGTTAACTATCGAGTTACACCAGTATAGCTCGATAGTTGCACTCTACACCATTATAGTTCGATAGTTGTACCCTCCTCACTGTAGATATATTTGTGTCCACTTAATTTAACTATAATCAGTAAGTCGACTCTTCACTAGTTGTTCGTAATAACGGCTGGGTCAAATGTTGTTTTACCTCGAAATTACGTCTTGCTTCTTAAGTTCCACTGATCCTTAATGAACAATTGGTTTGTGATCCGATCACTAAACTAAATCTCTCCCGAGCCAATGAGAGGGTGGGGCCCCTTATTCAAGACATGGATTCAACACTTAAGAGAACAACCTTCCTTCTATCCCTAAATCAGGTAGGCGTGAATTTTATCTTGTACCCTATGTCCCCAGCTATCTACCCGATCTTATCCTCAAAATAGGAGACTTATTGAGCAGTGTCGTTGGACTACTCTCGCCTATGCAGATCAAAGAATGATCCCAAATAAACATGAATTCATAGTTAGCTCAGAATTAAGGTTAAGTTACCTAGGTCATTGCATGAAATAGTCAATCTTAAATAGTAAACAACATTATAAAGTAAAAGTGACTTATTTCTTGGTCTGATCTTATACAAACTCATTGCATAGGACGTCCCCACTCCTCATGTCAATACATGAACGAATCAGGATCACTTTGTTTGTAGCACCTTACAACAGATTGTAACAATTACAGAGTAGGCCGCATCCGATAGTGACCAGAATAAAGCACCGAACCTTATTCGTATACTACAGATCGTTTTGGTTATTTACTCAAACTTGATCCATCTTTATGTTTCCACATAAATTCAAATATTCATATAATAACCATGGATCTTAGTTTATTGGATTTAGTCTTTACAGGTGCAATTTACAAATTCAATAACAACGTTATTGAAGAAATGTTAGACAACCTCTTTATTGATAATAGAAAATATTTAACTTTACAAACTGCGAGTTTTAGGACATACAACCCAACAATACTCCTACTCAGTGTCCTTCAAAATACTCGAGAGAGACATATTCGAGCCTAACGATGTAAGTGATATGCATAATATGTTCATTTGGTTGTTAAATTGACACTAACCATTAACCCTGTAAATGTGAGATTTAAGTTCTTCATACTTCAATGTAACAAACACAATGATTCCTGTCAGCTAGCCCCCAGCATACAAACTTTCATTCTCATCCCAATCACCTTTATATTGAATAAGTAGACACTCTTTTGTCATTCTACAAAGCAAGAGAATATTTGTCATTAAGTTGTACAAGCAATTGAAGTGTACTCTTGCTATCGCTTTCTCTTTTAATATCGCTCTCTCACTTATTCTCACTCTCGCTCTCTCTCTTACTCTTGCTCTCTCTCACTCTTGTTCTATCTCTCAATCTTTCTCTCTCTCCCAATAAAATTTTTTGTAATGCTCAATTCCTACCTTTCAAAAGTAACACGGCAAAAATAATGAAACATACACCTAAATAATGAAACACCGTTCTGGAAAACATGATCCATTCTAAAAAAGCCTCGTCTTGAAAATCTCCATTCGGAAAAACTTCGTTCAACAAAACACTGTAAAAAACTAGGGAAGTAATCATCGTTGAAATGGAGTTTAGAGTTTAAAGAAATCACCATTATATTGTGTTTAGATATTATTGATTTGTGGCTTTAGTCGTGAAAATTGTCAAATCATTCGTACACTGACGAGCAATCACATCAAATTAGAAAATTTAAAGCGAGAGCGGGAGTGTTTGACCAGACGAGAGCGAGACTTATAACGTGAGGCACTTATGAGGGCAATTTACGTAATCTGGTATGACGATGATATCAGCAGAGGGTCAATTGATATTATTTTTAAAAAAATTGGTCATTTGATATTTTGAGCCCACAAAATTGGTCATCCGTACAAATTTTCCTTTGTGATTTAGGGCGTTAAGGAGGTGAAGAAAAACACAACTTTTCGTAGATGATAGATTACAACAATTTACAATTTACATTTTTTTCGTTAAGATATTAGTTTTGTTTTATAAATTTTCTTTTTAAGTTCTATGTAAAAAAGATTAACGAAGAATGAAAGAAAACTTATTACATAATTCTTATTAAATATTTAGATGGAATGATGAAAAATCACACGAATTAATGGAAAATAGGTTGATTTTTAATGGATACAATTATTAATCTTTAGTTTATTTCAAAAAGAAAAAATGATTAATCTTTAGTTGATACAACCTCAAAATTTAAGAAAATGATTTGACGAAAGCATGTGATATGTTGCTCAATCAACGGTAATGTTAACATGTAATGAATTATCAGTTAGGTTTCAAATAAATTAAAATTAAGTCAAAACGAGCCTGACTAACAATTTGCTAAAAAAAATAAAATTATAGATAAAATATTGTACGGAAATTTGAAGCAATCAATATAACAAATGTCAATATAAAAAGTGGGAATCAAAATATTGAAAATTGACAACTAAATTTCAATAATAGGTAAATCTACTCCGAAATTGTGTCACACGCACAAAAGATATGGAGGACAACTCCTTTGAAGAGCAGAGTAGGCTTTCATGAGCACTTATTCAAGCATGGTTCGCAAAGAGAGCGAGCGACCTCATTTGTTTAGTAAGAAATTAAAAGGCCGTTTGGGACGCTAAGTTGACATTGGAGGTCTGGAATTTATATATTTGTAGAGTTCATATATCTATATTTGAGGTGTGAAGTTATTTGATCTGAGTTCATATATATGTGTTTGGGGTACAGAGTTAATTCATATGTCTGGGTATCTGATGCAATTTTTTGAGTTTTAAATAGTATGCTTTTATAATTACTATTTTTATTTTGAAACTTTTTATTTAATAATTCTACCCATCTTTGTTTGAATAATATATGGATTACAGTTTTTTTTCCTTTTAATTTTTAAAGTTTTTCTTTCTTTCTTTCTTTCTTTTTCAGACAGTGGACAACAATTTGCTAGTATAAATATTTAAATCTATATTGAATATATTTAACCCTAGGATCATTCATGCTAAATTGTCAAGAATAAATAACATACCGGATTCTATTGTGATTGATGATTGCTTTGGGATGGCGATGGCTTTAAGAAGACTACCCTTCGTGCGATCTCTCTCTAGATGAGATTCAAGAAAGACTGAGTGCTTATTGTTTTAGTATCTTGGAGACCATAGCCTAAGATCTCTTTTTATACTAGTTCAATTAGGGTTCCTATTAAACCTTAACTAACTAGGAATGAATTTCTACCCATTAAGTTCATACTACATTAGAAATCTAGGGTCTTAATTAATTGGATCACATAATATGTATCAATCTAATAAAATAACCCAATGTGATAAATTATTAATCCACATACATAGCCCATACTTTAATTAAATATATTATTATTTAAATATATCTAACACAATTAACCCATTACATTTCTTGCAAAAATATAGTTAAATAAAATGAGAAACCAAAGAGAATAAAAACTTTTGATTTCTAATTTTTCTCCATGAATTTCATTATCATCTTCTTCTTTTTCCTCTTATTCCTGTTGTTGCTTTATATTTTTACTATGTCATGTACTTTTTTTTTTAATTAAATCTCTCTCATCACCTTAACAAGAAATGGAATGTCATCCCATTTCCTGAACAATTTTCCTAAATTTGGAGGATCATCAAGAAAATACTTTTCACTAATTCTTGCTGGAAAATGTTCTAGGAAAAAAGTTCATTTCATGGTTTTTTTTATATGTTACAATATTTTTAAACTACATACGCACTTTGCTTCTAAATATTATTAACAGTCATTTGATATGTGAATTTAATTAAATAAAAATATTTTTTTTTCAATTTTTTACGTATAAATATTGCAGTTATTGTAGATAAAATACTATTTTTTTTTATATAATCAACAACCCTACAATGTACTTTAACAATCATCAATATTATAATAGTCGGAAGTGATTGTCGAAGTTGATTATCAAAGATGATTTTTGCTAGAGTATGTAGTCAGAGGTAGTTATCAGAACCTGAAGTTGATCGCATGAAGGTGGTATTGGAGTTGGTTGTTGAAGTTTGTCATCGGAGGTGGTTTTCGAAACCCGAAGTTGGTCGGGCAAAGATGGTCATCGAAGTTGATTATCGAAGATGATTTTCACCGGAGTTTGTAGTCGGAGATAGTTGTCAGAGCCTGAAGTTAGCCACATAAAGATGGTATTAGAGTTGGTTATTGGAGTTTGTTGTTGAAGGTGGTTGTATTGTTGTATTGTTGTCAGAGTTTGTCGTCAGAGCTAGTCACATCAAGGTGGTATTGTTGGGGTTAATGTCCTAAATCTCGTGGGTCCTGTAGTTTGTAATTGTAATGTACAAACGATTTATTTATTTAATAAAATTTGAGATATTTTATTTGACATTTAGCAGCATTTACCCCCAAAACCAATAAACTAACATCAAAGGTTATCTTCTATAACTTAAACATGTATGTAGAGAGATACAGGTGGATCATGTTTAAGTGATAACCTAAATGGTTGTATTAGATGAATAAGGTTGAGTACCTTATCTTAGTGATACTACGAATACGACTTGCTTTGTAGATGTTATAATTATTGTAAAGTGTTATAAATGATCTGATCCTAATCATTCATGTAGAGACATGTGAGCGAGGGTGTTCTATACAAATGGGTTTGTGTAAGACCGGGCTATGGAATGAATAGTCTCATTATATAATGTCGTTAATAGTAGAGACTTATATTTCAACTAGGATGATCATAAATGATATGACCTGAATCCCGAGTCAGTTGTGAATTTCTGCCTATAAAGGCGGTCCTTACAGCTACACAAGATGAAACTCACTCCTTCCCTAATATCGAGGTAAATAGATAGATTGCTCTATTAAGAGCTGATTCGGAAGCTTGAACAGTGTGGTGCCACACCCTCTCTTGGCTCGAGAGGGTTTGGTCATAGTTGGACTATGACTTATTATTCATTAGAGGGATCAGTGGTACTTAAGGAGTTAGATGTAACTATAGTGGCCAAAGTTAATTTTGGTCCAATTGTACTTACGAGTAATTTGTGAAGGGTCATCGCATTGTTGATTAGTTATATCCAATGGACATAGAAATATATGTGTAGTGCAAAGAGTGCAGCTTCGGTCTTTAGTGGATTGACTGATAGTTAATGGATGTTGGATAATTTAAGTAAATGAGTTTAATTAATTATCCAAGTACTATTGGAGCTTTAATCTACGTGTCCATAAGGTCTCATCTGTAGCTCAATAGGGATTATTGAGAATTAATTTTGGATTAATTTGAATTGTTCAGATTAATTGAGGGAATTAATTATATTTGGTATAATTAATTTAAATTAATTATATGTGATATAATTAATATAATGTATTTGATACATTATAATATAAAGTGTATTTTGAGAGGAATTAAATATTTGAATA
The DNA here is from genome assembly GCF_009727055.1 of Benincasa hispida. Taxonomy (NCBI): domain Eukaryota; kingdom Viridiplantae; phylum Streptophyta; class Magnoliopsida; order Cucurbitales; family Cucurbitaceae; genus Benincasa; species Benincasa hispida. The sequence continues at coordinate 76,785,749 of NC_052349.1, forward strand.
TGATTCAAATACTAATTATATGGATCGTATTCATATAAATTTAATATAAATTTGATTTATATTAAATAACATGATTGATTGAGATAATTAACACTACAGATTATATTATATTTGATATAATATAAACTATAGGTTATGTGTTATATTTGATATAACATATAGTTATATATATATTATAAGTTAGTTATTATATATGTTTTATTTATTAAATTAAATTTAGTTAAATTTTAATTTTTTAAAATTAAAGGGAGGTTGTTACAACTTTCCTCCCTTTAATTCTGTCAGTAAAATCATGGGAATGAGAAGTTTTTATAAGATTCGTCTTTTTCCCTAAAAATCACAAAAGGTCTGTGAGGCTCTCCCAATGCAATTTCTCCTAAAAAATTCACCTCTCAGAAAAATCCTCTATCTTTCCCAAAATCAATAGAGCCCACACCTCCTGTAATTCTCAACCCCTAAGGAGAATACAGAAAGCTCTCTTATGGCGGTGTCCAACACAATAGTGATTTGGTGTTTGCTGAGGTTTTTGGATGTTCACGTTCTGAGACTTGTTCATGATCGATTGGAGAAGGAATTCATGAAGACTTTTGGCTTCAAGGGTAAGTGTTGATGTAACCCTTCTTCCTCCTTTTAGATGCATACTGTAAAATCTGTAATAATGCATATTAATATTCTCTATGTTTTTTACTCACTGTGAAATTTGAAAATTGGGAATGATTCCCGCTTCTGCTACGAAACTCAAAGCCCTACAATTGGTATCAGAGCGGCATTCTTGGTCCCAATTTTAATTTTCCAGAATTAAAATTCAGTTTATGGTGGGTTACATTCTTTAATTTTTTTCATGATGATGAATGAATAAATGGTTTGCAATTTATGGATATTTTTGGGATTGGTCTGTAACTTTATTGCTTTTCTTTACGGATTTAGTTTATAAGGGACCGTTGTCTAAGCTGGGATATTTAAGCTGACGGAAATGGAACATTCCTACCTGAAAATTGATTTGGAAGGTGAATTCAATAGATTTGTTACAAACATGCAATTGTCGATTAAAGTTTGTTAAAATGTTTAATGAACATTAATCAAAATTATTTAACTATCTAAAATAAGTGTTACTTTTGGGCAAATTTAAATGATTACTTAGTAAAAATAATTAGCCGTATTTTTCTAAGTTAAATTAACCCTAAGTAAAACACTCAATGGGAGGAAAATGAGGCATATGATACTTCATTTTTTCTTTTCACGTTTCTCCCTCATAGTTCACTCCGTGAGATCTATACTCAGCCTCGAGGCACCTTTACTTGTGTCCCCCTACGTGTGGTGTTTGTATAGGTCAATATCGAGGTGAATAAAGAGAGTGTTTATAGTATGTAGGGGGACGTGTGTCAACACATCCCTCGATCTCTCTCATTAATTTGTAGTAAATTTTCATGCTCGACCTCAAGGCATCTTTGCTTGTCCCCCCAACAGATGACATTGGCATGACTCTTTACTCAAACTCCAAAAATGGATAGGATTGTTTAGTTTTTGTCCCATTTGGTTTTTCCCTATGGTTGGCTCATTGGGACAGAACTTTAGAATATAAAATGAGGGGTTACACTTACGAGAAAATGTTAAGCTAGTTCACAATTTTTGGACCGAACAATGGTGATTAATATTTACAGGAACAAGGAGTTGTTCTGTATATTGGTTGAGATGGTCTCATTTCAGTGAAGGGGTACCTAATCACCATATGGTGGCTTTTACCTTGCCTCATTGAAAATCATTGTAAAATATATGTCACATAGGGTGCATTAAATTATCTTGCTAACTTGATTGGTTTTTCAAATTGGGTAATGCATGGATTATTAATATAAATAAATTGTATGTTTCGAAATTTTTTCCAAAATGACTTCCACGACATTAAATATTCTTGTCGTCGACAAATTAACTGGCAATAATTAAATCACCTTGAAAAATACTATTAATACAGTTTTGATCATCGATGATTTGAACTTTGTCCTAGTAGAGGAATGTCCTCCAGTCCCAACTCAAAATACCGCTCGAAAATTTCAGGAGGCATACGAGCACTAGGTAAGGGAAATGAAAAGGCCCGAGTGCATATCTTGGCAAGCCTTTCTGCAGTCTTGACCAAGAAGCATGAGCCCATGCTTACTGCCCGTGAGATCATAGAGTCCCTGTAGAGAATGTTCAGACAACCGTCCACTCAGCTAAAGGATGACGCTCTTAAATTCATCTTCAATGCTCGTATGTAAAAAGGGGCCTCTGTTCGAGAACACGTTCTGAACATGATGGTCCACTTTAATGTGGCTGAAATGAACGGGTCTATCATTGATGAGGCCAGTCAGGTTAGCCTTATCCTAGAAACTTTACCTGAAAGAAAAGCTTTATCCTGGAAACTTTACCTGGAAGTTTCTTTCAGTTATATAGCAATGCTATTATGAACAAGGTTGACTACAATCTGACCACTTTGCTCAACAAGCTACAAACTTTCCAATCCTTGATGAATGTCAAGGAACAGAACGGTGAGGCAAAATTTGCCTCGTCCTCCAGAAAGTTCTTCAAATGTTCAACCTCTGGAACTAAATCTATGCCTTCCTCTTTTGGCACCAAAAAGTGGAAGAAGAAGAAAGGTGGAAAGGGGAAAGCTAACCCACCAACTGCTGCCCAAAAGGACAAGAAGGCCAAGGTTATAAAGGAAATATGTTTCCATTTCAACCAGGGGGAACATTGGAAGAGGAATAGTCCTAAGTACTTGCCAGAAAAGAATAAGGCCAAGCAAGATAAATGTGATTTACTTGTATTGAAAACTTGCTTAGTGGAGAATGATGATTCAACTTTGATAATAGATTCAGGCACCACTAACCATGTTTGTTCTTCATTTAAGGGAATTAGTTCCTGGTGGCAACTAAAGGCTGGGGAGATGACGATGCATGTAGGAATTGGGCACATCGTCTCAGCTACGACAGTGGGAGGACTTTCACTTTGTTTACAGAAAACATATATTTTATTAGATAATGTATAATGTGGTTCCAAACTTAAAAATGACCCTTATTTCTGTAAAATATTTGCTTGAACAGAAATACACTTTAAATTTTAATGTATATAAAGTGTTTGTTTACAAGAATGAAGTACATGTTTATTCTGCAAATCTCGAAGATAATTTTTATGTGCTAAGACTAGGGGTGTTCATGGGTTGGGTTGGGTTGGGTTGAAAGACTTTTTAGACCCAACCTAATTGTTCGAGTTGTAAATTTTTTCAACCTAAATAACCCTTATTAAAAAATAAACCCAACCAAACCCAATCATGAAATATTTGGGTTGGGTTGGTTCGAGTTAATCGGGTCATTTATTTAAATTTTGTTCTAAAAAGAAGCAAAACATAAATATGTAAAAATCTAATTTAATTATTTTCATATATTGAATTAAGACTAACAACTCAATTTCAATTTATATAATGAAAATTTTCCTTCTAAAGTACAAAGAAACTAATTTTGAGAATTGTTGAAGTATACATTATTAAAAAAATATTGGAAATAAATAAAATTAAAATCAATATATGTATAAATAATTAAGTTATAAGTAATAAAAAATATATTTTAAAGTTAATAATAAATTTGGGTTGGTTCGAATTGGTTTAAGTTATATAGGTGAACCCATGAACCAACCCAACCCATAAAATTTTCATTTATTTGAATCCAACCCAACCCAACCCAAATGAGTTCATAACCCAACTCAAACTGCACGGATTGGATTGGGTTGATCGGTTTTTTCGGGTCATCAGATTTTTTGAACACCCCTAGCTAAGACCGTTAGCAACTAAAACTCTCCTTAATACTGAACTATTTAAAATTGTGATAACTCAGAATAAAAGATAGAAAATTTCTCCTAAAGAAAATTCTCATCTTTGGCACCTATGATTAGGACACATAAATGTCAATAGGATTGAGAGACTGGTTAAGAATGGACTTCTAAGTGGGTTAGAAGAAAATTCTTTACCTTTATGTGAGTCATGCCTTGAAGGCAAAATGACTAAAAGATCTCATACTGGAAAAGGTACAGGGCCAAAGAATCCTTAAAATGTGTACATTCAGACCTATGTGGTCCGATGAATGTTAAGGCAAGAGTAGGGTTTAAATATTTCATCATGTTTACTGATGATTATTCTAGATATGGGTATGTTTATTTAATGCAACATAAGTCTGAAATCCTTAAAAAGTTCAAGGAGTACAAGGTTGAAGTTGAAAATGCATTAAATAAAACAATTAAAACATTTCAATTTGATCGAGGTAGAGAGTATATGGATTTAAAATTCCAAGACTATTTGATAGAGCATGGAATTGTATCCCAACTCTCGGCACCTGGTACACCTTAGAAAAATGATGTATCAAAAAGGAGAAATCAAACCCTGTTGGACAAGGTTCGGTTTATGATAAGTTATGCTTCCTTACTTGACTCGTTTTGGGGTTATACAGTACAGACTACAATTTATATTTTGAATTACGTTCCTTCAAAAAGTGTTATCGAAACACCTTTGGATTATGGAATGGTTGTAAAGGTAGTTTACGCCGTTTCAGGATCTGGTGTTGTCCAACACATGTGTTTGAGGTAAATCCTAAGAAATTAGAACCTCGTTCAAAATTATGCCTATTTGTAGGTGAAGGAAATCAGATTCTTAGATTTCCATGAGCAGTGGAACAAGACTATTCCAAATTACAATCATATATGAACAAATTAATTTACAGTCAACTTCAAACATAAACGGTTATGCAATACATACAGAAATTATAGCATGAACAATACAAATATATAAAGAGATCAAACTCTACGCATAATAGCAGAAGCGTCTCCACGCTCCGATGCACATGATCGATCGAAAAAAGCAACCTCGAATGCCCGATCTACACGATCGTAACACCGCGTGAACACAGCACGAACACTTCGTGCTCGTCTTCAACGATCTCCTCGGTCATGATCTTCTCTAATACAGCAGACGACCTTCACAACACCACGAATGGCCTCCAAAATACCTCGACGGTGTCGAGTTGAGTCTAACACCAAACAAGGCGACCTTGGTACTCTTGGTGTGAGAATCCAGAGGGTGGGCTCTGTTCGGACTTGGTATGAGGCAGACGAACGGAGGAAACAATGATCGCGTACACGTCTGGGCAAGTGGGAGATGGCAGAAACCTATCGTATAGGTCGATGCCCAATCATTTAGATAAAGCTATGTGATCGTCTAGCAAAAACTATGCGATTGTTTAGCTCGGTCTGTCGCCTACAGACACTACATGATCGTTTACCTTGGGCCAGTGATTGTCTAGCAAAACTATGCAATCGTTTAGTAAATACTGCACAATCGTTTAGCTCAACTCTGCACGATTGATAACTAGCAGAAATGCCAGTTATTATAAACCTTTTATTTAGAATTATGAGGGCTAACAAGTAGAAAAGACGGTGATAATACTTAGAATTTGTGAAAAATTGAGTTTTGTGTCGATCAGCACCTAAATCCTCACTAACCCCAATATTATGCATTATTTCGTGTCAAAGTGTCTATTTTTGTAGCTATCACAGGAATCAAACGCATGCGCTGGAAATGAGCAATCGCAAAATCAAACGCATGCGCTGAAGCCAAGCGACCGCAAAGACAATCGCATTCAATGAAAGTCGAGCTATCGCATAAACGAACGCATGCAGTGATTGCATGCGTTTATCGATCAAATACGTTCATCACTTGGAGATTTCGATGATCAATCAAATGCGTCCATCGCATGGAGATTGTGGTGATCAACCAAATACGTCCATCGTCTGAAAGTTGCGGCTATCGATCGAATGCGTTCATCACTTGGAGATTGCGGCCACGGAGTAATAACCATAAATAGAAGGGCGATCGCAGGATGGGTGGAATGTGTTGATACTTCATTTTAATTAAGCTCGAACGCAAACTTTGGGAGTATCAACAAGATAAGATGATGTGACATTGCCCATACTACGACAAAGGCAGCAGTGAGACATAACGCAATCATGATTGCTGTCGGCGTTTAAACTTATAAATAGCCCTTTGGACCTTCATTTCAAATCATCCGAATTTCTGCCTTAAGGCAGAGGTTTGCGATCACAAATGAGAGCATGAGCAAGATTTTCTGTGAGGATTCTTCACCTCCACAACCCATTCTGAGTGATGACCAGAGCTTTTACCGGAGATAGAACTCGAGAGAGACGTCTCCACCATCCATCCATGGCACTACCAGCAGCCTTGACGCATAGTCTTTTCATTTCTTCTCTGATCTCTGTATTGTATTATATTTTAGCTTAAGATATTAAGACATTTTGTAATCAATGCATATCTTGATTCCTTCATTACCATCTTCTTCATCGTCTTTATCTTTATCATCGTTTACCTTCATCGTTTATTTATCAAAGGCGATCGCATACTCAATCGTGTAGCCTAGAGATAGGACGCGTGTAGCAACCCACCGAGAGGTGTACGTTGTGTGAGTATAGTGAGTTAATCCTCTTTGCTTGGTGAAAGGCTGTAGCAATGCTTGTCGATGGGTTGTTGCAATGCTTGTCTATAAGTTAATTAGCCACATCTAACTGCCTGAGAAGGTAAGAGATGGAACATATTAAAGTAAAGTATGCATTGTTCCCAGAGATAGGCATAGTCTTATGCTCGACGCAACCATGCACTATAAAGATATAGTCATGCGGCTGACCACTGAGAGGTGTGCGATGTGTTAGTGTGACGAGCTGGGATTACTCGAGAGATTTAAGATAATAAACATTATTATGCGTTAACAATTGTTGCATATCTACCAATTCTCATTGCAAGTCTTCCATTGCTCAATCTGTTTAGTTAAGAGTAGGAATAGTGTGTAACCTATTAACTTCTTCTTTTTACTTCTATTCATCACCTCAAACACATTGCTTCAAAAGCATTATTGAGTGACAAGTCCTTGTGTTCGACCTCGGATTATCCGAGAAACTTGTGTTCTCGTTATACTTGGCGAAAAGGCAAGAAAACTTGTGATAGGAACGCATGGTCATTGCATACTAGATTAACACATACTTTCTATTCCAACGCATGACCTCCGACGCATGGGCTTAAACGCATAGCTTAAGACATGCAACGTGCATAATTGTGTTCAACCATTTTTCATCAACAACAATCGTTTAGCTCGCCCAGCCGTCGTTTATAAATCCGAATTTACTTGACGACTTCATGAGTTTCTTTTGTGCAGAGAGAAAACTCAAAACTTTTTCTATCACTTTGTAAATCATCTTTTTAAAATAGGAAAACAATTTTCTTTTAAACTCACGGTTACCATGATTCAATAACCACCCACTTCTTTGGTTATTTAAAAGATAAAGAATTAATTATCCAATAATTAATATTATTATAAACATAAATGATAACCAACTTATCATACTATATTTATAACCTATAGTTTTAATATTTCATCTCATGAAACATATAAACCATAGTTCTTTTTCTATTCCATGGTACTTAATGTAAATGTCAATTAGATCAATCCTCCACTAGATGTATCTCATACATCAAACGGATTATATCATATATAATCAAAATACCTCTTGTCAATTTTAACATTTCAAATCAACACCAACAACTAATCCTCAACTGAATCCATTGATCTACAAAGGGGACCTCATGGACCTGTAGCTCGAAGCTCCAACGGTACGTGAATAACTAACTAAACTCTTTAGTCACTGGATCCACCATCCGTTAACAGCCAGACATTCCACTAAAGATCGACAGTTGAACTCTCCTTACCACAGATATATTATGTGTTCATCTTAACCAATCAGCAGTACGACAACCCTTCATAAACTGCTCGTAAGTACAGCTCAGCCAATAACTGTTATGCCCCTATAGTTACATCTAACTTCTTAAGTATCACTGATCCCTCTAATGAACATAAGTCATAGTCCTACTATGACTGAGTCCTTTCTTCCAAAGAGAAGTTGTGGCCACTATGTTCAAGCCCCGGAATCAGCCCTTAAGGGAGTAATCTTTCTACTTATCCCTGCTTCGAGAAAGAAGTGAATTTCATCTTGTGGAATGAGTTCCTAGCTCCCAGATCAGACAAGTCCCCAAAAAGGTAGGCATGTTGAGTTGACAATCTGACCACTCTCACTCATACTAATCAAAGGACCGCCCTCAAAGGTAGGAGTTCCCAAAACACTCAGGATTGACGTCGTGTCACCTATGGTCGTTTAGGTGAGATGTAAGTCTTTAGTATCAACGATGTTATTACAGAGTCTAATCATCTTATAGTCCAGGTCTTATACAAACTCTTTGTATAGGACACCCTCGCTCCACGTCTCCACATGAATGGTTAGGATCTATCATCTGTAGTAGTTTACAACACTTGCAAACCTCTATAAAGCGGGTCGTATCCGTAGTGTCACCAGGATTAGGTATCCCACCTTAATCCTTATACTACAGACCTATTTAGGTTATCATTTAAGGCATGATCCACTTGTATATCATATATACATACTTAAGTTCACATAAAATAACCAAGGAGCTTTGTTTATTGGATATGAGTAAATGCCAGAATTAAATAACTCTTATTTTATTCATTGAACAATGTGTATCTTTACAAAACAACGAGACTCCGAGAGAATTAAGACACCAATCTCAACAATCTCCCACTTGTCCTAATGACTCGGGAGACTAATGTACAATACAATATAAAAATGTACAATATACAATAAACTAAGGCATACCCCAGTATCATCTCCCACTTGCCCTAGAAAAGATGTCGTATGTCCCGCAGACCCAGACTCTCCAGGTGACCCTCGAACACTTTAGCCGTGAGGGCCTTTATAAAGGGATCAGCAACGTCGTGCTTCGATGCGATCTGCTTGACTATCACATCATCGCGATGCACAATCTCTCTGATCAGGTGATATATTCATTATATGTGCTTACCCCGACGATGACTTCGAGGCTTCTTCGAATTTTCCACAGCCCCACTATTATCACAATACAGTGTGATCGGCAAATCCATATTTGGAACAACTTCCAAATCTGAAAGGAACTTTCTCAGCCAAACAACCTCTTTAGCTGCTTCACAAGCCGCGACGTATTCGGCTTCCATAGTGGAGTCTGCGATGCATCCTTTCTTGATGCTTCGCTAGACTACAACCCCTCCATTTAGAGTAAACACTGACCCCGATGTCGATTTGCGAGAATATCTATCGGCCTGAAAGTCAGAGTCTGTGTATCCTGTAAGGATCAGATCCTTTTCTCCGTACACAAGCATGTAGTCCCTCGTTCTCCGAAGATGCTTGAGGATTGTCTTGACTGCTGTCCAGTGATCAAACCCTGGATTGGACTGATACCGACTGACAATCCTTACTGCATAGCAAATATTGGGTCTAGTACATAACATTGCATACATCAAGCTTCCTACAGTAGAAGCATGGGGAATCCGTCTCATCTCCTCAACTTCTTGAGGTGTCTTAGGACATTGATCCTTAGATAGTATGATTCCATGCCTGAAGGGTAACAAACCCCTCTTGGAATCCTGCATCCTGTACCTGATCCATATTTGAGTAATGTACGATGCCTGAGACAAGGCTAACCATTTGTTCTTACGATCCCAAATAATCTGGATCCTGAGAACATACTGTGCCTCACCCAAATCTTTCATTTGGAACTGGGTAGCTAGCCAACTCTTAATGTCAGTCAGATACCCTACATCATTCCTAATGAGTAGGATATCATCCACATACAGTACCAGGAAAGCTACTGAGCTGTGTGATGATATTCTTGTAAACACAAGGCTTATCAACGTTCTAATCAAAGCCAAATGACTTAACAACATTGTCAAATCTGATGTTCTAAGATCTAGATGTTTGTTTTAGCCTATAAATGGACCTATTAAGCTTGTAAACTCTTTGCTCTTGATCTGGAACTACGAACCCCTTTGGTTGAGTCATATAGATGGTCTCCTCAAGATTACTATTAAGAAAGGCTGTCTTGACCTCCATTTTCCATATTTCATAATCATAAAATGTGGCTATGAACAGGAGAATCCTGATAGAGTTCAACATTACAATAGGTGAGAAAGTTTCCTCATAGTCAACTCCCTCAACCTAGGTATAAACCTTTGCCATGAGTCTAGCCTTAAAGGTTTGCACCTTTCCATCTACACCTCTCTTTCGCTTATAGATCCACTTACACCCAATAGGTCTGACCCCATCAGGTGGATCAACAAGCTCTTAGACGTTATTGAAGTACATAGACTCCATTTCCTGGTACATGGCATTAATTCATTCATCTTTGTCAACATCCTCCATTGCTTTCTTAAAAGACAATGGATCCTCGGCCCATCATTCGTAATGATGTTTTGGGCTTCAATCAAACCCATGTAGTGATCTAGTGGGTTCATAACTCTCCTACTACGTCGAGGCAGTCTCAACTCTTGAGCTGGTTGACTAGACGTTCCGACCTCAATAACTCTTGTTGATCTGTCGGCCTGTTCAACAACTCTTGTTGAACCCTCAGCAGTCTTAGTCTCACTAAAGATCTCACGTAAAATGAGCTTACTTCGTGGCTTATGATCCCTAATGCAATCTTCTTCCAAAAAGATAGCATTAGTGGAAACAAACACTTTGTTCTCACTTGGATCATGAAGTATCCACCTCTTGTTTTCTTGGGGTAACCTACAAAGAGGCAAACCTTCGAACGCTGTTCCAACTTTTTTGGGTTAGTCACTAGCACATTTGTCGGACAACCCCAAATCTTGAAGTGGCGTAAAATACCTTTACAGCCTCTCCATAACTCAAAAGGTGTTTCAGAAACACTTTTCGAGGGAACGTTGTTTAGGATATAACATGCAGCCTATACTGCATAACCCCAAAACGAGTTTGAAAGATGAGTATAACTCATCATAGACCAAACCATGTCCAACAAGGTCCTGTTTTTCCTTTCTGATACACCATTCTACTGAGGTGTACTAGGGGCAGAGAGTTGAGACGCAATCCCATGTTCTATCATATAGTTTTAGAATTGAAGGTCCATATACTTTCCACCACGATCAAATCATAGTGTTTTTATCTTTTTACCTAATAAGTTTTCAACTTCAGCCTTATACTCCTTGAACTTGTGAAGGGCTTCAGACTTACGTTGCATTAGGAAGAGATAACCAAACCTTGAATAAACATCTGTAAAAGAGATGAAATATTCATACCCACTGATGACGGGCAGAAATGCACATCATTATAGCCTTTTATTTAGAATTATGAGGGCTGTTAAGTAGAATATGCGGCGATTATGTTAGGAATTCATGAGAAAATGAGTTTGCGTCCATCGGCATTAAGAATCTAGGCTAACCCACTATTATGCGTTATTATGCGTTCAATTGTTTATTTCTGTAGCAACCACAGAAATTGATCGCATACGCGGATCCAGGTTATCGCGGAGACAATCGCATACGCTCGACGCATGGATGTTGCGACCATCAACCACATGCTCCCATCGTATGGATGTTGCGGCCATCAACTGCATGCGTCCATCGCATAGAAGTTGCACCATCAAGCGAATGCGATCATCGCAGAGAGATTGCGGCTACATAATGATAACCATAATAGAGGGATGAACGCAAGGTTGGTGGAATGAAACATGAATGCATACATTGGGATTATCAAAAGGTGATGTTGACATTTCACCTAACACACCGTTAGCAGCAGAGATTCAGAAAAGGACCATCACGCTGTGGGTGTCAGATTCAGAGCAGGTCCATTAATGCTGTCGGCGATCAAGCTCTATAAGTAGAAGCCATTGAGTGGAATTTCAGATCATCCAAGGTTCTTCGCCTGAGGCTCCCTGCCTTAGGGTAGATCTTTGTGATCCAGACTAAAGCGTGAGAAGATAGCTTGAGAGTTCTTCATCCCCTTCAATCATTCCGAGTGACGACTGGAGCCTTCGCTGGAGTTAGAGCTCGAGAAAGTCGACCCCACTGCACATCCATGGCACCACCGGTAGCTTTGTCACACATCTGCTGGAAGCGAGACATTGCTTCCAGTTGGCCTTTCATTTCTTTTCTTTCCTTGTATTGTATTACATTTTTGCTTAAGGGATTAATAGATTTTGTGATCAATGCACTTCTCTATTTCCTTCGAGTCCATCTCCATCTTCATTACTTAGTATCCTTTACTTTCATTGCATTACTGAGTAAGATTGTTAGAGTATCGCATATTTAATCATACGACATAGGAATATAAAGCATGTAGCAAACCACCGGGAGGTGTGCGTTGCGTGAGTGTTGTGAGAAAACCTCATTTGCTTAGTGTGAAGCTGTAGCAACGCTTGTCTATAAGCAGACACAATGCTTGTCTATGAGTAGAATCAGCAGCAACTAACTGCCCGGGAGGGAAAGTGGTTGGTCACATTAAGCAATGTAAGTAAGTGTTCACTAGAGATAGGAATAATCTTACGTCTGCCAGGTTTATGCGATTACCTTATCTTATGAGCACATCATTCTTCATTTAGGCATACTTGGGAGAGTAGTCTAAAAACCAAATCTAAGACTTGAGAGAGCTGATTGGATCACATAAGCAAGAATGGAGAACTTAGAGATAAGCTTCATTTGATATTACACAGGTTATAGTGGTATACGGTCATATAGAGGCTTAGAAATAGGCTTCTCGACACTATCGCATATACATCAAATGCGTCTACGTCAAGTGTGTATAGCATGATCGCATAGCTTGCTTGGCTGGGGTTGCCCTTACAGTCAAGCTTAGTGTTGCAGTGAAGACATCCTCACATTTTATCTATTTTTCCATGCATTTTACTACGCGTCAACAGTTGCCGTGTCTCTACCTCTCATTCATACTTCCACCGCTTTGTCTGTTAGTTAGTTAGGAGTAGTTCATAGCTTATCACCCTCACCATTCTTTTATTCATTCGCCGCATACACATCACCGCATACCATTTAGCTACAAGTCCCTGAGTTTGATCTCGGATCATCTGAGAAACTTGCGTTCTCGTTATACTTGGCGAGAGCGCAAGAAAACTTGTGACAAGAATGCATGGCCATTGCATAAGAGATTAACGCATACATTTCATCTCAACGCATGACCACCGACGCATGAGAATCAACGCATAATCTAAGACATGCATCGCATATATTTCATTCACTAATTCTCATCATCACCTACCTCGAGCTTTAACATTCATTGGACCACAGAGGTCTGAATGTACAAGCTGCAAGGCTTCCTTGGCTCTATAACCTTTTCCAGTAAAAGGGCGTTTGGTCATCTTGCCTTCGAGGCATGATTCACATACCGACAAAAAGTTTTCTTTTAAACTCTTTTGAAGTCCACTTTTCACCAACTTCTCAATCGTATTGAGGTTGATGTGACCTAACCTAAAATGCCAAAGATGGGCATTTTCCTTTGGAGAAACCTTTGGTCTTTTAGCTGTTATTGCCGTACTGAACATTTCAGTGTTAAACAAGGCATTTATGACTAACGGCCTTCGTACATATAAGTTATTTTCTATTGAACCATAATCAATCTCCATTCCATGCTTGAAAATAAATACTTTATTCTCATAAAAGAAGACGGTATAGCCTTGTTCAATAAGACAAGAAACCGAGACTAACTTATCGTAATATGAGGAACTACAAAAACATTATCCAGTAACAGAGAATGTTTCTTGTCAACAAATAACTTCAGCCTGCCTACAACAACAACTAAAACAACCTCACCAGTACCGACTCGAAGAGTAATCTCTTCCTGTAGCAACGTTTTCCAGGAACTGAATCCTTTGTAAGAGAAACTGACATGATTGGTAGCACCTGAATCAAGGATCCAGGCAGAATCATCATTCTCTACCAGACATGTCTCCAAGACCAATAAATCATATTTACTGTATTGTCTCCTCTTTTGAAGAGTAGTGGGATGGAGGTCGTTTGCCACGAAATTCGTTTCAAACGATTCTTTCCACTGTAAATAATCAGTCATTTTAAAAGCTTTAAACAGAAATACTAACAAGTTGCTGTAAAGAAAAACACATTGACCTACATTAGGTTTTAAGTAAATACTCGTAAAACAAAACAACATCCAATAAGGTTTTAGCAAAACTAACATGAACCCCGTGTGACATCTAGTTTTGCAATGATGCTTCAAAGATTTAGGATAAAAGTCGCTGAAGTGAGGTCAGTTATCCCTCCTGTAGATTGAGAAGTTCTCAACCAGTCATTAATACCAGAACAACTCTTGTTCCTATAACGACAATCCATCATTGATTTGGCCAAGAGATCATTAACTTACTTAACAATCTTCCATAAGTGTGACCCGCCATTTTAAGCCCTAGAGGTTCGTCCCAAAAGGCCAATTCGAAGGGAAAAAATCCGATTGGGGCAAAACCTAAAGCAACCCTATCCATTTCTGGAGTTCACCTTGATCAACTGCCCAAAACCCATTTGAAGGGGGACGCTCCGAAGGCAACACGAGGGCGTATAGAATGATCTCACGGTGTGAACCAATGACAGAGACCATAGGACATGTTAACACATACCCTTCACCCACTTACTATAAAAACTCTCTCTCCGTCCACCTTGATATTGACTCATGCAAACACCATCCGAAGGGGGATGCATCCTGGGCATCTTGAGGTCAAGCATGAGTCTCACGGTGTGAACATACAGAGAGAAACGTGAGTGAAATCATAGACATATCTGATACGCCTCTTCCTCCCATTGAGTATTTTATAACCTAGGGATTAGCTTACTTAGAAAAAACACGGCTAAGGATTTTAACTAAGTGACTTTTAGGTTTTCCCAAGAGTAACATTTACCTTGGATAGTTGAACAACTTTTGATCATCATCCATTAAACTCTTTAATGGAGTCTTTGACCAAATCGTCGCATGCTTGTTGAAAATCTATCTAATTCACCTTAAGAACCCCAGCCTAGCCAGAACCCACTTTAGACAAAAGGTCGCTTATAGATAGGTTTACAACAAATTTAATCTTTTATTTCATCCAATTTAATCCTATTAAACTGATTTTTAAAGATTAATCTTGATTACTAAACTCTTTAGAACCACTTGAACTTAGGTCTATCTCAATCCAATTTTAAAATCCTTTGAAAAAACTTGAGTTCACCCTAAGTCCTCATGCAAATCTGAATTATTGATTTTAGGTCTAACTTTCCTTTATAACATAGGAAACAACCACAATGTTAAGCTAACACATGCAAGGCATTCATAACGATTATAAACAGCCTAAGTGTCATGCTCAATGCATTGTCCATTCATTGCTACGTTTTTTATATAACACTTATACAAAACAACAATGAAACAAGCAAAACATACTTCCATTCACCCTTAGACTATAACATTTATAATAAAAGGATGATGCATGATAATGCTCACTGCATGCAAAATATAACTCTTATATTTCATGATGCATGCGCATGCTTTCAAGTAATTTCTTCATGCAAGATTATAACAATCATAATACATGATGTATGAATAATTGTACAACCTAAGGTGGGTTTTAACTATATGACAAACACTTTGGCATATAAGCACCATACATCACATGTATAAGCAATCAAAGTTGATGAACCGGGTAAAATTGCCTTAAAACACAAAAAGGAAAGCTAACTATTACAAAGACAAGAAGACTCCGATTCAAACAGGCGAACCGGGTCTTGAACCACTCGGCAAAGCATCGCTTCTCCTACCATTGTGTACTAAGCACCCCGCGATTAACTACGCGATCGTCTAGCGCGCGCCTTCTTTTAAATGACGAGCATCACATACTCCCACTACGATCGTCTACCTCCAGCGCCTACATGATCAAGCAACCAACGCCATGCAATATGGTAAACGATTTACTTTATTGCTTAACATGAGCTAAACGATCGTTTAGAAAATACTACACGATCGTCTAGAAAAAAAAAATCTAAACGATCGCTTAGTTAAATCCCAACGATCATTTACTTGAGGCTACACGATCCGACCAACTCTTGGTCTTCTTCTTCATTGAGAACTACATCGCCATGCACCAAAGCTTCATCACGAACGACTCAACGAACTC
>NC_052349.1:76803169-76867508 GCF_009727055.1 Benincasa hispida
GAGAATTTTGTAAATCATCTTTTTAAAATAGGAAAACAATTTCCTTTTGAACCCTACGGTTACCATGATTCAATAACCACCCACTACTTTGGTTATTAAAAGAAAAAGAATTAATTATCCAATAATTATATTATTATAAACATAAATGATAAACTAACTTATCATACTATATTTATAACCTATAGTTTTAATTATTTCATCTCATGAACATATAACCATAGTTCCTTTTCTTATTCCATGTACTTAATTGTAAATCTCATTTACATCAATCCTCCACTAGATGTATCTCATACATCAAACCGATTATATCATATATAATAAAAACACCTCTTGTCAATTTGAACATTTCAAATCAACACCAAGAACTGATCCTCAACTGAATCCATTGAGCTATCAAGGGGACCTTATGGACCTGTAGCTTGAACTCCAACAGTATGTGAATAACTGACTAAAGTTTTTAGTCACGGGATCCACCATCCGTTAACTGCCAGGCACTCAACTAAAGACTGACAGCTGAACTCTTCTTATCACAAATATATTATGTGTCCATCTTAACCAATCAGCAGTGCGACAACCCTTCATAGATCGCTCGTAAGTATAGCTAGGCCAATAATCGTTATGCCCCTGTAGTTAATCTGTCTCTTTAGGTACCACTAATCCTTCTAATGAACATAAGTCATAGTTCTACTATGACTGAGTCTTCTTTTCCAAAGAGAAGCTGTGGCCACTATGTTCAGCCCCAGAATCAGCCCTTGAGGGAGAAAACTCTCTATTTATCCTTGCTTCAGGAAATGAGTGCATTCCATCTTGTGGATTGAGTTCTCAGCTCCCAGTTCAGACAAGTCCCCAAAAAGGTAGGCATGTTGAGTTGGCAATTTGGTCACTCTCACCCATACTAATCAAAGGATCGCCCTCAAAGGCAGAAGTTCCCAAAACACTCAAGATTGAGGTCGTGTCACCTATGGTCGTTTAGGTGAGATGTAAGTCTCTAGTATCAACGACGTTATATACAGAGTCTAATCACGTGGTCCAGGTCTTATACAAACTCTTTGTATAGGATACCCCCGCTCCACGTCTTCACATGAATGGTTAGGATCTACCATTTGTAGTAGTTTATAACACTTGCAAACCTCTACAAAGCGGGCCGTATCCGTAGTGTCACCAGGATCAGGTATCCCACCTTAATCCTTATACTACAGACCTATTTAGGTTATCACTTAAGACATGATCCACTTGTATATCACATATACATGCTTAAGTTCACATAAGATAACAGGGAGCTTTGTTTATTGGAAAGAGTAAATGCCAAAATTAAATATCACTTATTTTATTTATTGAACAATGTGTATCTTTACAAAACAACGAGACTTCGGGAGAATTAGGATACCAATCCCAATAGTAGGTTACCCTAAAGGAACTTGAGGTCGTTACTTCTACGATTCTAAAGAAAATAAAGTGTTTTTATTGACAAATGCTACCTTTTTAGAAGAGAACCACATAAAGGGAGCATAAGCCTCGTGGTAAGATAGTGTTAAATGAAATTTCCAGTGAAACTACCGAACCTTCAACAAGAGTTGTTGAAAAGCCCAACACCTCAATAAGAGTTGTTGAAGTTGGTTCATCTAGTAGGTCAAATCCACCTCAAACGTTGAGGGAGCCTCAATATAGTGGGAGGGTTGCAAACCCGCTTATTCATTATATGATGCATGAGCATGCTCTTATGTAATTTAAATCACGCTTCTCTAAATCATAACACTTATAATATAGAGATGATGCATGACCAATGCATAACCTAAGGTGGGATTTCTTCTATATGGCATACCATATGACAAATAAATAAACATACATCCTATGTACATTCATAAAGATTAATGGACCGGGATGAACTGCCTCAAAACCAAAAATAAAAGTTCTATCTATTACATATTCCATCGAGCACATTGATTCACAGGTGAACCGGGTCTTGAATCGCCTGGGCGAAGCTCCCATCGCTTAGTAAACGCAGTCAGGTATACGATCCTTTAGCTACGATCGAGTACCAATAACTATGTGATGAAGCATGAGATACCCGATCGTTAAGCGCACAAGACAAAACACGCAAGTCTAAACAATTGTTTAAACGACGACATTGTTGTGAAGCATGATTGTCTAAATGATCACATAATAAGCACTTAAGCAAACATTTTACTCCTCGATCGTGTAGTTAGGAACTAAGCGATGAAGCTTGCTGAGCTACACGATCGTCTAGCGCGCGCACGTCAACCTGCTCTCGAGTATTCGATACTCTATGATCGTTTACCCCATCGTTTACACGACCTGACCAATGCTTGGTCCTCTTCATCCTCAAAAAACAGTAACTCCTTGCCTTGAAGCTTCATCACAAACGACTCACAGTGACTCAAACAATTTGAAATTACAGACTCGATAGCAAGTTAATATGCCCAAACGTAGGGGCTCTTACAATTAACTTCAAATGTAAAAGAAATTAAACAACCAGAGGCTTCATCCCAAAAACTCCATTAATCTACATCCACAAACATACGTTTTAACGCTTAAACAGAATGTAGACATGCTTTACCTACCGAGAAAGTAAATGCTATTCTTTGCATCAATGAATTTGAAATATCAAAATCTGGCTCTGATACCAATTGATGAAACTCTTATGAGCGAAAAAAAGATCATTCCAAATGCATTGTGATAGAATTACCGCATTCACAATCTAACAGACTAGTTATGCAATATACAACAAATTACAGGCATGCTTTGAAACACGAGAACGAAATACATACCAGATGAAAAACCCGTCTTTACCTCAAAACTCATTCTCGTCCAAGGACTGCTCCTTTTGCTCTCGCTGTGATCATCCAAGCAATCGTCCACCAAATCGTCTACCCACGAACGGACTCCTTACGAACTCGGCAGCAGGGAAGACATCACCACTTGGAACCCTTGGTATTCTCGGTGTGAGAATCTAGGAGGTGTGCGCTCTATTGGATTTGGTAGAGGGAAGGAGGAAAGCACAATTTTTTACCACGACCAAGAAAGTGGGAGAAGACGGGTCTATCATATAGATGATGCTTGATCGTTTAACTAGAAGTAAACGGTCGTTTAGTAAAAGGGGCACGATCGTATAGACGATCGTTTAGTAAGACGCTCGGGCAAGCGATCGTTTAGAAAGTAAATTGTGCACATGTATACGATCATTTAGAAATGTTGACCTATTGTGTATGCTCTCGATTTGCTATGCGATAAGTAGTATATACAAAACGTGAGCGAATGTCTGATCCCTTGCAAAATGAAAACAATTTTCATTTTATCTTTCAGTTATGAAAACTAAATGCAACCTCCCACTAACTCATGCAGTTACGGAGAAAAAACTGGCACAATTATCCCATAATTGTTTAAAATAAAAAATAAATATAATTTTATTATATTTATATCCTATGGTTTAATATCACATCATATGCAATACATTAACCATAGTCCTTTTCTCCTCTACTAGATATAAATCATATTTATATCATTTTCCTCCAAATAATGTATCTCATACATAATGTCAATCATATCATATATAATTAACTAGTTCAATCATATCATATATAATCGAACTCCCTCTTGTCAATTTGAATACTTCAAACTGACCCAAAAATTGATTCTCAACTTGAATCCATTGAGCTACCAATGGAACCTTATGAACCTATGGCTCGAAGCTCCAACGGTACATGAATAGCTGACTAAACTCTTTAGCCATGAGATCCACCATCTGTTAATTGCCAGACATTCCACTAAAGACTGATAGCTGCACTCTTCTCACCACAGATATATTTTTGTGTCTATCGGATATAACCAATCAACAGTACGATAACCCTTCATAGATGCTCGTAAGTATAGCTGGGCCAATTTACCATTTTCCCCTGTAGTTACATCTAACTTCTTAAGTACCACTGATCCTTCTAATAAACAATACAACATAGTCCTACTATGTGTGGACTCCTCTCGGGCCATGAGAAGGTATGTGGCGCCACATCATTCAAGCTGCGAAATCAGCCCTTATAGGAGCAATCTATCTACTTACCCCTACTTCAGGGAAGGAGTGAATTCCATCTTGTGTTGCTGAGTTCACAGCTCCCAAATCAGACGAATTCCCAAAGTGGTAGGTTTGAGTCAGTGATCTGGCCACTCGCACTCGTGCAAATCAAAGAACCGCCCTCAAAGGCAAGAGTTCCCAACTCACTCAGGATTGAGGTTATTTTACCTATGGTCATCCTAGTGAAGTGAAGTCTACCATGAACGACGTTATATAACGAGATTATAACACTTCGTGGTCTGGTCTTATACAAACTCCTTTGTATAGGATGCCACTACTCGCATGTCTCCACATGAATGATCAGGATCAAACCATTTGTAGCAAATCATAACACTTGTAACTATTCTATAAAGCGGGCCACATTCGTAGCATTACCAGGATAAGGTTTCCCTCCTGTATCCATATACTATAGACCATTTTGGTTATCACTTAAGACATGATCCACCTGTATGTCTCCACATACATGCTTAAGTTACAAACGACAACCAGGGATCTTAGTTTATTGGTTTGTGGTAAAGCAAATAAAACATCTAATATTCGTAGACAAAAGTGAAGAAAAATATCATATATTATTACTGAAGGAACTCTTAACGAAGAGCATCCATGAGCGTGTTCGAATCTTTCCGATTTTATCGTGATCGAAATACAACACATACATTCTAATAGATAGTCATGCAAATTAACACTAATTAAAGGCATGCTTCACAATAAATTACAAAAGAAAAAGTTCTCATACCAGTTGAAGACCCTCTTCAAACGTTGAACTCAGACGCAGCGGAAGACCTCTACGCAAACTCTATCGCCTAGCAAACCAGTCGGCTACAGCAACATGATCGTCTACACGAACGGTAGTAACACAAACAGTCACGAACAAGAAAGCAGCGGGGACGACACCACCAAATGAAGCCCTTGGTATTCTCGGAGCGAGAATCCAAAGTGTAGTTTTTGGTGAATTTGGTAGAGGTCGGAGAAAAGATAAATCGGGTAGATGATAAGCAAGTGGGAGAGAAAGAGCTATCGTATAGCTGTGTGCTTATTGTTTAGAAAAAGCTACACGATCGTGTAGGTTTTACTAAGCGATCGTTTAATAAATGGTAGACAATCGTTTAGAAAACTCGGCACGCGATGCAATCGTTTAGGAAAGCTAAATGATCGTTTAAGGGCGGGCGTGCGATTATTTAGGCGCTGGTGTGCGATCGTTTAGACGATGAGCAACTATCGTATAGGTTCTCAAACTAGGCGATCGTTACATTTTCACACCGATTGCGAATTTTCGAACTTTTGCAAAATGAAACAAATTTTCATTTTATTCTTCGGTTACAATAACCGACTTCGGATTCTCCCACTAATGCATGACCAAGAGAATTTTTAGGTCAACTATCATATAATTAACCAATTATATAATAAATGAATATAATCATATTATATTTTTACCCTATAGTTTGATATCACATATCTACTATAGTAATTTCTCCTTTGCTTGATATAAATCATATTTATATCTAATTTCCTCCAAAATAATGTATCTCATACATTTAGCCAATTATATTATATATAATTAACCAGTCCAATTATATCATATATAATCAAACTCCCTCTTATCAATTTGAACATTTCAAACTGACCTAAACACTGATTTTTGACTTTATCTAAGCTACCCAGAGGACCTAATGGACCTGTGGCTTGAAGCTCCAACAGTACGTGAATAAATGACTAAACTCTTTAACCAGGAGATCTACCATCTGCTAACTGTCAGACATTCCACTAAAGACCAACGGTTGAACTCTTCTTATCACAGATATATTTCTGTGTCCATCAGATATAACCAATCATGAATACGATGACCCTTCACAGATGCTCGTAAGTACAGCTGGGCCAATTTACCGTTTTGCCCCTATAGTTACATCTCACTTCTTAAGTACCACTGATTCCTCTAATGAACAATACAACATAGTCCAACTATGTGTGAACACTTCTTGGGCCAAGAGAAGGTGTGTGGTGCCACATCGTTCAAGCTCTAGAATCAGCCCTTAAGGGAGCTATCTATCTACTTACCCCTACTTTGAGGAAGGAGTGAATTCTCTCCTATATCCATATACTATAGACCATTTTAATTATCACTCAAGACATGATCCACTTGTATGTCACCACATACATGCTTAAGTTACATATAGATAAACAAGGATTTTATGTTTATTGGTTTGTGGTAAAGCAAATAAAACATACAACTAAGTGAAATCAAGATGTGAAGTAAATAACATATATTATACAACACAAGCATTCGTATAAATTGCTTACAAACTACAAGACACGAGACTTTAGGGCATCAACCCCAATAATTACATCATAAGCATTTGTTCAAAACTGTGTGTACAAACGACAGGACCCAACTAGAGTTTAGGGCATCATCCCCAACACTAAGACACCTCAAGAGGTTGAGGAAATGAGATGGATTCCCTATGCATCAACTACTGATAGCATGATGTATGCAATGTTTTGTACTAGACCTGACATTTACTATGCAGTGAGGATAGTCAGTAGATATCAGTCTAATCTAGGATTTGATCACTTGACCACCATTAAGAACATCCTCAAGTATCTTCAGAGAACGAGGGACTACATGCTCGTGTATGGTTCTAAGGATTTGATCCTTACAGGATACACGGATTGATTCCCAGATTGATAAGGATTCTAAGAAATTTACATCAGGATTAGTGTTCACTCTTAATGGAGGGGCAATAGTCTGGAGGAGACCAAGCAAGGGTACATTGTTGAGTCCATTATAGAGGCTGAGTATGTAGAAACTTGTGAAGCTGCTAAGGAAGCTGTGTGGCTTAGAAAATTCTTGACAGATCTAGTAGTGGTTCCATAAATGTGTAAGCCTATCACCATTTATTGTGATAATAGTGGTATTATGGCTAATTTCCGAGAGCCTAGGAGTCACAAATACGGGGAACACATAGAGTGAAAGTATCATCTCATTCGAGAGATTGTGCATCGAGGGGACGAGATAGTCATGTAGATAGCTTTGACGCACAGCATTGTTGATTCACTTACAAAGGTCCTCACGACTAAAATGTTTGAGGATCACCTGCAGAGTATGCGTCTATGGAACATGCCACATCTAGTCTAGGGCAAGTGAGAGATTTTGTACTGGGCGTGTATTATGCCCTAGTTTCTTGTTTTGTGTACTTTTATATTAGTATGACTTTTATGATGTACACCCCACTAGCTTTAGGACAAGTGGGAGAATGTTGAGGTTGATGTCCTAAATCTCATGAGTTCTGTAGTTTATAATTGTAATGTACAAACAATTTATTTATTTAATAAAATCTGAGGTATTTTAGTAGCATTGACCCACAAAACCAATAAACTAACATCCAAGATTATCTTATGTAACTTAAACATGTATGTAGAGACATACAGATGGATCATATTTAAGTGATAACCTAAATGGTCTGTAGTAGATGGATAAGGCTGGGTACCTTATCTTGGTGACACTATGAATGCGGCTGGCTTTGTAGATGTTACAATTATTGTAAAATGCTACAAATGATCTTATTCTGATCATTCATGTAGAGACATGTGAGCGAGAGTATTCTATACAAAGGGGTTTGTATAAGACTAGACCAAGAAATGATTAGTTTCATTATATAACAACATTAATAGTAGAGACTTACGTTTCAACCAGGATGATCATAGGTAACATGACCTGAATCCTGAGTGAGTTATGAACTCCTACCTATGAAGGCGGTCATTTAATTTGTATGGGTGAGAATGGCCAGATCGCCAACTCAAAAGCCTACCATTTTGGGAATTTTTCTGATTGGGGAGTTGGGAACATAGCTACACAAGATGGAACTCATTTCTTCTTTAATGTTGGAGTAAGTAGATAGATTGCTCCCTTAAGGGCTGATTCTAGGGCTTGAACAATATGGCGCCACACCCTCTCTTGGCTCGAGAGGGATTTGATCATAGTTGGACTATGGTCTATTGTTCGTTAGAGGGACTGATGATACTTAAGGAATTAGATGTAACTACAGGAGCAAAATGGTAATTTTGGCCCAACTATGATTACGAGCAATTTGTAAGGGGGTCATCGCACTGTTGACTGGTTATATCCAATGGACATAGGAATATATCTGTAGTGCGAAGAGTGCAGCTATCCATCTTTAATGAAGTGACGGTAGTTAATGGATGTTGGATAATTTAATTAATTAATTATCCAAGTACTATCGGAGCTTTAATCTATAAGTCTGTAAGGTCCCCTCTGTAGCTCTACAAGGATTATTGAGAATTAATCTTAGATTAATTTGAATTATTTAGATTAATTGAGAAAATTAATTATTTATGATATAATCAATTAATTAATTATATGTGATATAATTAGTATAATGTATTTGATACATTATAATTAATTTGAATTGTTCAAGTTGAAATAAATCAAATAAATATGGTTTCCCAAAATCAAGTCATAAACAATCTTGAAGTCAATGTTGGTATAAACTTGGATAAAGCCCAAAACCAAAGACATTTGAAGATCATTTTGCAAAGCCAAAGCTTATGAATATTACACGGGAGTACTAAGAATGTAATACTTCTCCCTTAGAAGCCATAAATGCTCGATCATGGTTTTGAACAACAACCCCAATCCTATGTGTTGGCCTCAACTGAAGCATCAACATTGGGTTTACACAGATAATAGGTTTGGGAGAGATATGTCCCAACCCATTAGATATACTAGAAAAAATATATAAGGTTGTTGATGAATATTAAGTGAAGCTTTTGGTTTATTATCCTCTTTTCATCATGAATCCTCTCAATCTAAGGGTGTGATAACTTGTAGAAATACAAGTTATTATAGCCTTTTATTTAGAATAAATAGGGAAAATCAGAAGAAAATGAAATTACTTGAGACAAAAATCATGTAAATAAACAAACTTTGCGTTCATGCATTTACAAAACTCTTTATCTTGAAAATCATGCGAGTTAATTCTTTGAATGCAGGATTATGATGAAAAGAAGCAAAAACAACGAAGGAAACAAAACTTGCAGTCGTAGACGCATAGAGTGATCAGATCAACACCTAATCTTTCACGTAGAGAACCACACATTAAGCAAAAAAACTGAAGAGAGAAAACAACAAACGCATTGGTGGTAGATGTCAAATTAAGAGATGCAAGTTGGTTGTTGATCTGAGACAAATGCGCCAGAGCCAATGAACCTGTGACGTGAATAGTTAGCGCAACAGGGCATGAAATTAAATGCAAAGGTGTCAGTTCATCATTAGTAAGAGGCAAAGAGCTTACCTCTTGATGGCTATAAATAGCCCATCAAAATTGAAGTTAAATGTTAGAATTTCTTCCAAGAAATTGACTGAAACTCTGCCCAAAAACCTCCACATTTCCACCATTGTCTTCAACCTCTCGAGCTTCTCTTTGAAGTGTTCTGAGTGAGAACTTAGTTTTCTTCTTTGAAGAGAGAGAGCACCATCAGCCTCCATTGCAACTGCCTTGAAACAACCACCATACAAGCCAAAGGAAGTAAGAGATTGTGACCGGTGACTTGACACTTTCATTCTCTATTCTTATTGTGTTTATTACTCACATTTATGTTACATCATTTGGGATCGAAAAGACTTATTTTCTTAATCTAAATATGATTTCTATCATATTCCATCCATCCATGTCTACGTTGTTACCCTATTACAAACTCAGATGGTTGTGATGACCAGTTTATTGCAAACTATGATGTTGAACCAAGCCAGTGCAGGAAATAGCAACCAAGTACATGTGATGAATCAAGTTGCTAACTTGGGATGCACCAAATATGAAGGGCCATACACATTTGAGATGTGTCGATAGAACCCACAATCTGTATGTTTCATTAAACACAACCCTTATTCAAACACATATAATTCGGGATGGAGAAACCATCCAAATTTTCCTTGGGGTGGAAATCAACTACAACAGTTGGAACGAAAAGGCGACCAGTACACAAACAAAGGTGGGCCACTAAGATTCCACCAAGGTGGTCAAAGACATCAAGAATATCACAACCAACCGATGCAAGCATCAAGTTCATCTTCCCCGTTGGAAGCCTTACTGAAGGAGCATATGCAAAAGAATGATAATATTTTACAAAGCGAAGCCTCCCCAATTTGAAGTCTAGAGATGCAGATGGAACAGGTAGTGATAGGTCTTGTAAAGAGCTATCTTATTTGTATGAATTCCCTAAATTATTCTTCAATTATTTTCTTAAAATGTCTATTTTGATAGGTAAATTCCAATCCCGACTCAAAAGGAGTTATTTCAAAGGATTTGAAGCTAATTCGAGCCCAATGACACCAAAGAATCACTCAAAAAGAAAATCTAAGAAAATTACCAATTTGCCTCTCAAGAGGAACAATTCAACACACTTCGGCAATGCTTGCAGCGTCGCAACGCTTCTCACAACACTAAGCGTGACACTAGCTTGACGCTTGAAGAGAATACACCAATTTGCTGCAAAATAGGGCAACGTCGCAACTCTTCACCTAGAGTCACAATACTTCGGAGATTGAAGGAATCGTCCGCATGCACGCCTTGTGCAACCGAGCATCAGCGCAGTGTCAAGATGCTAGCTCAATGCTTCTGGGCTTTTTTACGATTTAGTGTTGCAATGCTAGCCTCAGCGTCGAGACGCTAAACCTATAGATATAAATACTGTTGTTCAACAGAGAAAGAACAAAAGGACAAAAAATCATTTTTTTTAGAGAGAGGTTAGATTGAAACTAAGGAGAAAATTAATCAATTTTGTGTTTGTATTGAGAGATTTCTTGCAAATTTGACAATTCCCTAGTGAATTACTTCATGGATTTCATAATATCTTCAAGGATTTCTTTCAAGACTTCTTATCTCTAGAGCTAGGTAATTCTTTTTCTTGGGAATTCTTAATTCTAGGTTTCTTTTGTGTATTTTCTTGAATTGTCTTTATTCTCGAATGTTCTTGAGCTGAGTTTGAATAGAAATTAATGGAGGATAATTGACGCTTTGATTCCATTGAATTCTTGTATGTAATTCTTGCTTGGCACTATTGCATAATGGTGAGACAGGTTACAAAATTAAGTTTTCTTGTGTTAATTAGGACTTTTTCCAAATTTAACTCTTGAAATTCTTAACTAGAACATTCATTCAATCATTCTTGAAACTTACTCTAATGCGTTTCTTGAATGTCATGATAACTCATGTCTTTAAAGCAATCTAAGAAAAGAACATGATAAATGCTATATGGAAGTGTTTTTGGCTTAGATTAGGGCTAATTGATGTGATTCATGTTAATTAGCTATATGGGTCTTTAAGGGTTTTTTTTATAGGATTAAACCTAGTACAAGAATTCCCAAGAATATTTTTCTATCGACTCTCTTCTAACAAAAATAGTAAGTTTGTGTTAAAATTTGCCTTTATCTTCATTTTAGTTAGTTTTTAGTTTCTTTACAAACAACCCCCCTCCCCCCTATTAGGTGGAAAATGGAGTAAATATGCGTGCGTCTTATGATATGCGTTGATCTCCATGCGTCGAGGTCATGCGTTGGACTAAGAAATATGCAAGATGCGTTTAAGAATGTATGCTATGACCATGCATTCCTGCCACAAGTTTTCTTACTCTCTCGCCAAGTATAATGAGATGTCAAGTTTCTCAGGGTGATCCGAGGTCGAACTCAGGGACTTGTAACTAAATGTTGTGAAGTAATGTGTCTGTGGCGATGGATAAAAGAATAATGAAGTTAAAAGGCTATGCGCTACTCCTACTCCTAATTAAATAGATTAAGCAATGGAAGTATGACTGTGAGAGTTGGTAGAGACGCGACAACTGTTAACGCGTAATAAGATGCATGGAAAAATAGATAAAATGGCGGAGGGGGTGACTTCACTGCATCATTAAGCTTGATCACAAGGGTAATCTCAGCCAGCACAAGTTATGCGATCATCCTATACACAAATATACACATGCGATGCATATACAAAAATGTCAATAGAACTTATTTCTAAGTCTCTACTCTTGCCTATGCAATGACTGATGCATACATAAAACAAGGTGATCGCATACCATCATATCCTATTTCTAGGGCGCATGCGATGTGTAAATAGCTGATAGAACTTATGTCTAAGTTTCTACTTCTTGCTTATGCGATTCTAATCCGACTTTCTCAAGCCTAGATTCTAATCTGACTCTCTCAAGCCTATCTTTAGACTACTCTCTCAAGTATGTCCAAAGGGTGAATGATGCATACATAAGACAAGATGATCACATAAAGCATGGTTGACATAAGATTATTCCCGATGCTTACTTCGCTTAATGCGTTCCATTACTACTTACCCTCTCGGGCAGTTAGTCGCCGCTGATCAGCTCATAGACAAGCGTTGCTACAGCCACACACTAAGAAAAGATGATTTATTCACTATACTCGCGCAACGCACACCTCTCGGTGGTTTGCTACATGTTTCATATGTCTATGCCGCATGATTAAGTATGCAATACTCTCGCAATCTTACTTAATTCGTTGCAATGAAAGTATAAAGAAGAAGATAATGAAGATGGAGTCAAAGGAAATAAAGAGATGCATTGATTACAAAATGTATTAATGTCTTAAGCCAAAATATAATACAATATAGAGAGAAGAAGAGAAGCGGAGGGCTAGATGTAAGCAATCTCTTGCTTCCATCAGATGTGTGTCAAGGCTGCCGGTGGTGCCATGGATGGGCGGTGGAGTAGTCTCTCTCGAGATCTATCTCTGAAAAAGCTCCGGTCGTCACTGGAATGGGTGAAGAAATGAAGAAATCTCAAAGGATGTCTTCTCACGCTCTCATCTGTGATCACAAGGATCTGCCTTAAGGCAGAATCTCAAATGCTTTGAATTTAGGCTCTAAGGCTCTATTTATAGAGTTCAATCGCCGATAGCATTGATGGTCCCACTCTGAGTCTCTGCCACTAATGGTGTGATAGACCTACTCTGAATCTTTGCTACTAATGGTGTGGTAGGTGAAATGTCAACATCATCTTTTTTATAATCCCAAGGTATGCGTTCATGCTTGGTTTCCGAAGTACCATCGCATTCAGCAACCTTGCGATCACCCTTCTATCATGGTTATTACTCTTGTAGCCGCAACCTTCATGCGATGGACGCATGTGATTAATAGTCGTAACATCCATGCGATGAGCGTACACGATTACCCTTGCGATGATCTAGGATTCACCGCATGCAATCGGTTCCTGCGATAGCTATAAAAGATAGAAATTTTGGTGCAGAATAAAGCATAATATTGGGTTAGCTGAGATTTTCAATGCTGATTTCCGCAAGCTCACTTTTCACATGAATTCTTAGTATAATCACCGCATATTCTACTTGTTAGCCCCTCATAAATTGCTAAATAAAAGGCTTATAATAACTTGCATTTCTGCCAGTTATCACCTCCCCCCCCCCAATTACTATCTTTTTGAATTCAAAGGTTATTTTTGGCCAATTAATAGAGGTTCCCTCGGGATCAACCTTCTACTTCCACTTTAACTAAAGGTTAGTTTTAATATTTGCTAGAGCATTATAAATTTCATTTTCTTGGGTAAGGTAGAATTAACGACACCTATTTTGCACCGATCATATAGCTAAAAAAAGTTCAAAAATAGACCAAGAGGAATCTTATCGTGTAATACAGAGGCCCCAAGACATGTGGGGAATACAAGAAAGGAACAGTGTCAGGCAGTGACACTGGGGGGTGGAAAACAACTGACCGAAATGACAGAGAAACTGATTCAGCAACTTACCAGTTGAATGAACAAGCAAAGGAACAGACAATTGATCAATAGACCAACAGACCAACACAAAACTCTAAGAGTCCCAAGAAAAAAGATTTGTCGGTGTTGGGTTTTATGTCCTAAAACTCGTGGTATGTAAACAATGGAGCTTATTCTGAAAATTCAATAAAGGTGTTATTGAATAGATCTATTCCTTGAATAGAAATCCAATAAACCTAAAAGTCCCTTGACTATTGGATGAGTACTTGAACTTTATGTGGAGACATAAAGGTGGATCAAGTTCGAGTAAATAGTCAAAATGATCTATAGTACATAGATAAGTTTGGGTACCTTATTCTGGTAACACTATTGGATACGGCCTGCTCCGTAGTTGTTACAAGGAGTTGTAAAGTGCTACAAACGAAGTGATCCTAATTCATTCATGTTGGACATGAGGAGTGGGGGTGTCCTTGTTCAAAATAGTTTGTACAAGATCGGACCACGAAATGAGTCACTCTTTCTTTACAACGTTGTTTACTGGTTAAGACTGACTATTTCAAAGCGATGACCTAGGTAACTTGACCTTAATCCTAAGCTAACTATGAACTTCTGTTTATCTGGGATTGCCCTTAGATTTTCATAGGTGAGGGTTGGCTTAATAGCGCGGGCTTAATATGACTGCCATTTCAGGGGTAAGACTAGATAGATAGTTGGGGACATAGAGTGCAGGAGGGAATTCACTCCTACCCGCTTTAGGGATAATAGAGAGGTTGTTCCCTTAAATGTTGATTCTGAGGCTTGAACAAGGGATCCCGCCCTCTCATTTGGCATGAGAGGGACTCGGTTTTGTGATTGGATCACAAAACAATTGTTTATTAGGGGATCAGTGGGGACTTAAGGAACAAGAGGTAATTTCAGGGGTAAAACAGAGATTTGACCCAACTGTTATTACAAACAACCTGTGAAGGGTTAACTTACTAATCATGGTTATATCGAGTGGACATAATATATCTACAGTGAGGAGAGTTCAACTATGGGCTTTAATGGAGTGACCCATTAGTTAACGAATGGGGATTAGATCGGTTTAATGAGTTTAGCCGATTAATCTTGGATCGTTGGAGCCCATGATCTGTAGGTCCATGAGGTCCCCTACTAGCTCGGAAATGGATTAGCTCTAGTGTGATAAGTTAATTTGAAATGTTCAAATTAGAATCAAACGAAATTGGAGAAAATATATTTAAATATGATTTAAATATATGAAGATGAATTTGTGTAAAAATTAATTTAATATTAGATATTAAATTAATTAGAATTATATAAATTGTTTAAATAGTTTTTTTTATTAATTTTATTAGAAAATTAATTTTTGAAATTAATTTGTAAAATTAATAAATTTTGATTTTAGAAATAAACTTGAAAAAATGGGTTTTTCATCTTCAACTAGCTTACTTGGAACCCACTTTCTCCTTTGCTTTACTCCAAGCATGAGCTACATCCCATGCAACACATCTTTTTGCATGATACTCTGCAATATATTGAAGAGATTGAAGTGAAGAAAGACATGAGAACCGATTGAATTTTTGCTGAAAAATTTGGATGAAGAAGGTGTTCTTCAATGGGTTCTGTTTAGTGAGTTTTCTCCATATTCCCTTTGATTCCAACTTATTTTGAGTCCCACAACTCAATCTAGAGCACTAAGAGAATAGTAGGGAAGATCTTGTGGTGGTCTACACAAGGATTCTGAAGATTTTGCAGCTGCAAATGGAGATTTCGTAGGTTCGGCCAAGGTATGTTCATGAAACCCATAATACTCTATTTTTAGCATGTTTCTTTTCAACTAAAATTAATGAATTAGAATGCTTATGGATCCTGATTTCTTCCGCTGCGTGATGGTGTCCATCCAACAGTCGGATGATAATAATGTGGATAAAAAAGCAAGAAAGGGAAGCGAAAAAGACAAAAATGTTTAGCATAGGAGTTTCTCCAGGAAAGTCACAATTTCAAACACATCATCTGAGACGTGTCCAGAGCCTCCCTTCCCACAATGATTAAGGAAGAAAAATGATGAAGGCCAATTTAGACGTTTCCTTGACGTTCTTAAACAGCTCTATGTGAACATCTCACTTGTTGAGGCATTCGATCAGGTGCCAAGCTATGTTAAATTCCTAAAGGATATTTTGTCCAAGAAAAGAAGACTTGGAGAATTCGAAACCGTCACTTCGACAAAGGAGACCAGTGCATTCTTTAAAAGAAGGACCCCAAAAAAGATGAAGGACTCAGGTAGTTTCACAATTTCTTATTCAATTGGGGGAATTAATCTAGGTCACACATTGTGCGATTTGGGAGCCAACATTAATTTGATGCCACTCTCAATCTTCAAGAAATTGAGGATTAAGGAAGTTAGACCTACTACTGTCTCACTTTAGCTGGCCGACAGTTCCATCGTAAACCTTGAAGGAAAGATTGAAGATATTCTTGTACAAGTTGACAAGTTCATTTTTCCAACCGACTTCATAATTTTAGATTATGAAGTGGACAAAGAAGTTCTATCATCTTAGGTAGGCCATTTTTATCAATTGGAAGGGCTCTCATCGATGTCCATCAGGGAGAGTTAACAATGAGGGTAAATGACCAAGAAGTCAAATTCAACGTGTCCAATGCATTTTAGTATCCTGATGACTTGGAGTCTTGTCAATTATTAGACACATTTGAATGAAAAATCGAAAGTGAATAGACCGAAGCTAATATGCTATTAGATGTTGAAGAAGTGAAGCCTGATGAAGTTGTGTATGCAGCAAATGAAACAAAGAGGGAATTTGAATCACTGAATTTGAACGACAGAAAGGCAAAGAAAACGAAACCATCACTCGAAGAACCATCGATTCTAGAATTGAAGTTATTGCCAGTGCACCTGAAGTATGCGTACTTGGGATAGAACAATACATTACCAGTCATCATATCATCCCAATTGGATGCATCAAACGAAAAATCTTTTTTACAAATGCTGTAGAAACATAGCAGAACCAAAGGATGGACGTTAGCAGACATCTACAACATTATTTCAATATATTGTATACACAAGATTCGCTTAGAAGAATGACATATTGGGAACATTGTCAGCGCAGGCTCAACCCTGAGATGAAGGAAGTTGTTAAGAAAGAAATAATCAAATGGCTCAATGTAGGAGTCATTTACCCTATTTTTGACAGCCAATGGGTAATAACGTACCAAAAAGTTGTCGAGACTTTTGATTAGACCAAATAATAGTTCCAATTCCCACTCTAATTTTGTAGTATAAAGGTAGTAATGGGTCGATCCTCAGAGAGCCAGTCAATTTTCCCACAAAATTACTTGTTGTAGGTAACCAAGGGGAGTTTTGATTAATTGGTTTCAATTGCAAGAAATTTGATTAAGAACAGTAACGATTGGACACAAATTTGATGTTGGGTAAATTGAAACTATAAATTTAACAAAGCCTAGCTCGGGGTAAAACGAATTTATTCCTAATTTTCTACTCGATCATTGATTAATCAGAAAAGTGTCAAGCAATTAAATTAGTTTTAACTTCACCAATCACTTCTAGAAAAGCTAGAAGGAAGTTCAATTAATCAAATTAATTCTTACGCCTAAGGCCTATGTTGATAAATTCTTATGCTTAAGGGTATTAGAAAAGCGAATACCAGCTTGTGCGTTGGCAGTCCTATGCGATAGGTTTTTACCTATGTGCTAACAGACAATAGATGCATCGAATTAAGGTAGAGGAGTTCAGCTTAATCACCGAGCTTAATGGGCTAGGTGTTGGTACACCATTGGATGCATCGTTGCCTGTAAACTCATGCTACATAAATAATATTTATATGCACTGAAAAAACTACTTATACTAACTAGTAGTACAAACGAAAAGTCCGGGGTCGAACCATAGAGAGCCAAATGGGATTCCTTAAAAATTGAAACCGGTAGGAAGTAGCCAAGGGGGTTGTGAAAATTGCGAATTAAAATTGCACGAAAAATTAAATTGCATAATGTGAAAGAATGTGTAAAATATCAATTGAACAAAATACTTAGCTTTGGTAATTCTAGTTTATTTCATTCCTTTTCAACTCTATCATAGACTATTCAAAAGATATGTGAGAAATTTAAATTAAAACTTAGCCTACTCATTTAGAATCCTAACCGGTAGTCCATAAAATCAAGTTAATTAAAGGAAAAGCGAGAATCCTCAACTAATCAATCAATCAACAGACATTAAGATCTAAGACAAAGCTAAGCCAAACAATTGATTTTCATCGTCTAACAAATTATTTGAGCAAGAATTATCTAAGTTAGAAAGTAATGCTTATTAATTGGAATCTCAATTTAACTTCATAAACTTACTTAACTCTTGTTTCTAGGTGATGACTACCTAATGATTACAAATTAGGGTCAATCAAAATAATCAATTATACATGCATAGCTAATTTATCAGATTATCCCACACAAGACATTTGAATAATAGACTCAAGATAAATTCTCATAAAATTCAGACAAGTCTCACAAAATTACATAACATAGTCTCAGAAACAACTACAAAACCCAAGCTAAGTTCTTACCCTTTACTCACAAATTATCTTCTAATTCAATACAATACAAAAAGGGGAAGAAGATTCAGAGTTCTGGTCAAAATAAAGGCAGAAAACCGAGTAAAAACAGAGTGACGGCTGAGTATTCGAGTGTTTGTAACCTAAGTTCGGACTGATGAGTTATTTATAGAATCTATCGCAACGTCGCAACGCTAGGGACAGTGTTGCGATGTTTTCCTGCTTCTGCACGCTGCTTCATGTCATAATGTTGCAATGCTACATGTAGTGTTGCAGTGCTGCTTGGTTCTTCGATCGTCTGCTTCGAGTCGTAGTGTCGCAACGGTGCCCTATTCTTCGCGGAATGGGTAGCTACTGTCTTATAGCATTGCACAACACTCAAATTAAGCGTTGTGACACTCCGACTGGGCAGAAACTTCAATTTCTTGACCTTCTTTATTCATTTGTTCAATTTAGCTTCTATCTTGGCCATCTTAACGCCTTTTTGTCCCAAACACTTCAGTCATCTTCTTGTACACTCAAGTCCTACAAAAAAATCGATTTAAACTATTAAGTAACGTAACAATCCTGAATTAAAAAGAGGAAGATAACACATTTCTAGTGCTATCAAATACCCCCAACTTAGCTCTTGATCGTCCTCGAGCAAGGTAAAACAAGTAATTATGCAAAAATAACCAGCTTGTCAAACTAGAATGTTCCTTACTCAAGCCTTAACAGTCAACTAGAATCAAATTCACAATCGATTAGGCAATCAAAAAGCATTCCATCATTTCAAGAATGATTTGAAAATTCGTTTTAAGATTTGTTATGTATGTTCTAGTAGAAAGTAATTTATTTTGAACAAGAGCGAGCCTAAAATGGCCTTATGAATCTTCCATTTGTTTTCCTCTATACTGGCTCGAAAGTTCCAGAATCAGTTTTCCTAAATTTAAAGTGGTAATGACATCAAATTGGATCGGTCAAAATCTAATCATCCATCGCCCTTACTGCATGTTTTTTTAAGCACAAACAAAGGGGAAACTTAATCTAAGAAATCGACTTTCATTTTTCTTGCTCACAGGGGTGTCATGTGAATCATCCAACTACGGGCCAATTTCCCTTCAAAAGTGCCTAAGCTTACTCATTCCTCTGGGATACTTTAGCTCAGAGGGAAACCACGGGTGTCATGGCCACCCTAGGTTAATCATACCCTAGAACAAGGGTGAGTAGACCCCTGTATATGCACATACGAAAATTCTTTTTTTATTATTTATCATTATTTTTATTAGGCGACAGTGATATCAATTGACTAGATCTCAAAGTATGCATTACTAAATTGAACCATGGAGAGACTAATATCTATCACCAAGGCTTTTCGGAGTGACAACAAACTTATGATCCAATAATTCGATTCTAAGCAAGCAAACATGGTCAAGATAGATATGCAAAGGGCTTAGAGATGTAATAAAAAATATTAAGCAAAATTTTCAAAAATATCATGAAAATTATGAATCCTTTCATCCGACCTATTCTCATACAAAAATGGTTCATATGAGTGCATCATAGACTAGTCATCGCAAAGAACAAAATAGCAAGACAAACCACAATCAAGCAAACATAAAAAAAATCAGCCTAAAAATCGCCTAAAAATCCAACACCCCACCCCTAACTTTTAAAACACACATCTCCAATGTCGTTAAAATAATGTATGAGGGACCAAAATACTTCCCTGAAAAATGGAGTGGAGGAAGTGTTAGGGTTGATGCCCTAAATCTTGTATAATCCTATTTTGTAAACACCTGCATGAACAAACGCTTGTGATGTAATAATATGAGATATTTTTTTCACTATTGTCTATGAAATATGAGATATTTTAGTTGTATTCACCAAAAACTAATAAACTAAGATCCCTGGTTGTTGTTGTAACTTAAGCATGTATGTGGAGACATACAAGTGGATCATGCCTTAAGTGATAATCTAAATGGTCTGTAGTATATGGATAAAAGAGGGAAACCTTATCCTTGTGACACTACGAATACGACCCGCTTTGTAGATGTTACAAGTGTTGTAAAGTGCTACAGATGGTCTGATCATGATCATTCATGTAGAGACATGTGAGCGGTGTGTCCTATTGAAAGGAGTTTGTATAAGGCTAGACCACGAAATGGTTAGTCTCGTTAAGGAGTTAGAGGAATCAATGGTACTTAAGGAGTTAGATGTAACTACAGGGGCAAAACGGGAAATTGACTCGGATAAACTCTTTTCCACCAAAAATCCTGGCCAAACAAGAATGATAGAAAGAATTAGGTTCAACAATAAATGAAAAACTACCGAATCGAAATCTAATCTAAGAAAGTAAGTAAATTTAAAGCCCGCCATCAAGAAGCGCAAATTTTTATGGTCGGTTGCTCGACCGTTGCGGCTAGTTATCAGATGTGAACTGGTGAGTCTAACCGGTAGGCGATGTCAAAGCAAAGACTCGCCATCATGGAAGACCTTCAACCTATGCCCATTTACTTTTAAAACTTTCCCTATCTCAAGATTAATGATATCTACTGCACCATAAGGATAAACGTGAGGAACACCAGATGGACCAAGCCACTTGGATCGGAGTTCTCTAGGCATAAACTTCAACCAAGAGTTGTATAAGAGTACCTTTTGCCCTACCTGAAACTCTTTGGGTGCAATCATCCTATCATGAATTTTTTTTCGCTCTTTGCTTGTAGATCAGAGAATTTTCAAAAGATTCTAACCTGAGCTCTTCCAACTCCTGAAGCTTTAAAAGTTTGGCCTCTCCAACTGCCTCTAAATCCCAGTTGCACTTCTTGACTGCCCAATATGCCTTATGTTGGATCTCAACCGGAAGATGACAAGCTTTTCCATAGACCAACCTATAAAGAGACATCTCAATAGGAGTCTTAAAGGCCGTCCTATAATCCCACAAGGTGTCATCAAGACGAAGGCTCCAATCCTTCCTTCTTGGGTTGACCACCTTTTCCAAAATAGTCATCATTCCTTGTTGGGGACACCTCTAGCCTGACCCATTAGTTTGAAGGGTGTATGACGTGGTTAATCGATGTGTTACCGTCTTCTTCACAAAGGAGCATATGATCGGTTGCAAAGTGTGTTTTGGTCACTTTGATGATTGCCTTCAAGGAAGCGCAACGCTGCAAAAATGTTATGTAGAGTTAGGAAATATGCAAGGAAGAAAATAGGATCATTAAGCATTCTAATTCATTAATTTTGGCTTTAAAGTAAGCATGGCTTAAACTAAATGAGGGGTTTCATAAGTAACTTTGAGATACACTTTAAATTTGAATTCCAGCTACAATCTCCTTAATTTTTGTTCGTGAACTACCAAAGATCTTCCCTACTATCCTCTAGGTGCCTTAGATTGAGTTGTGGGACTTAAAATAAGCTTAAATAAGGGAACAAAGGAGATGAGCTTGTAGTTTTACAGCTAAAACCCAGATTTCAACCTTTGAAATTTTTCAGCTAATTCATCTTTGAAGCATATCGGTTCCACTCCAATCTGATGGTTTTAATGCATGACTTCCATGCAAACACTTCTCTTGCATGAATTACAACTCTAACTTAAATTAATTGAGGTGACGTATAATGGATTAATGACTAAGCTAATTGGAGAAGAAATGGGAAATTCCCAACTTTTCCATTTCCAATTTTCTTCTTTTTCTTTTAATTTGAAATTCTTTTCAAATTAAACTTAATTTCAATTTTTTTTATATTTAAAATTGAAATATATTAATTTTACAAAAATAATTCAAAATTATTTTAATAAATTAATAATTATAATTAATTAAATAATTTAATTAATTCTAAATTAATTAATATCAAAATATTAAATTAATTAATCACCAAATTCCACTATCATGATACCTTATTCAGGAATTTAATATTTAATCAATTTAATATTAATTAATTTCCAATTCTGTTTAATTCAAAATTAAACGTGTAATTATATCACATATGATTGCCATTTCTTTATATTCATTAATTAGAAAGTTTCAAATCAAACTGATCACAACTATTCTTAGAAGACAAATCCATTTGTAAAGCTTACTAGGTTAGACTAGTGGACCTATAGATCATGGGCTTTGCAACCGAATCTCAGATATAATTCGGCTAAACCTTTACATCGATTAACGCGCTCATGCATTAACTACTGGGTTTACTAACTAAAGCCCTGGAATTGGCATCTCCTCACTGTAGATATATTTGTGTCCATCGACGTATAACCATGATTTAGTTTAGTTAACCTTCATAGGTTGTTCGTAATAACGGGTTGGGTCAAATGG
Organism: Benincasa hispida; assembly: GCF_009727055.1. Classification (NCBI taxonomy): domain Eukaryota; kingdom Viridiplantae; phylum Streptophyta; class Magnoliopsida; order Cucurbitales; family Cucurbitaceae; genus Benincasa; species Benincasa hispida. The sequence goes on from NC_052349.1 coordinate 76,825,900, forward strand.
TTGTTTACCATGAGATTACCTCTTATTCCTTAGTTCCACTGATCCTTTAATGAACACAAAATGTTTGTTGATTCGATCTCAAAACAAGTCCCTCTTCGGGCCAATGACGAGGAATGAGGTGTTATTCAGACCCGGAATCAACACTTGAGGGAACAACCTCTCTACTATCCCTAAAAGTGGGTAGGAGTGAATTCCATCTTGCACCCTATGTTCTCAGCTATCTACCCGGCTTATTCCTGAAATGAGAGGCTTATTGAGCCAACCTTCACCCATGAAAATCTAAGGATAATCCTGAATAAATAGGAGTTCATAGTTAGCTCAGGATTCAGGTTAAGTTACCTAGGTCATCGTTGTGAAATAGTCAGTCTTTAAATAATAAACAATGTTATAAAGTAAAAGTGACTTATTTCGTGGTCCGATCTCATGCAAACTCATTGCACAGGATGCCACTCCTCATGTCATCACATGTACGAATTAGGATCACATTGTCTGTAGCACTTTACAATCCTTGTAACAACTATAGAGTGGGCCACATCTGATAGTGTTACCAGAATAAGGCACCCAACCTTATTCATATACTATAGATCATTTTGACTATTTACTCGAACTTGATCCACTTTTTTGTCTTCACGTAAAGTTCAAGTACTCATGTAATAGTCATGGATCTTTTTAGTTTATTAGATTTATTTCTAAAACGAAATAAGTAATTCATATATTCAGTAACAATTTTATTGAATTTTCAGAATAAGTTTTATTGTTTACAAACCATGAGTTTTAAGACATAAAACCCAACATGTTAGTCTTCAAGAAACCTGCAACCACTTTAGAATCATCAGTAATAGTGGCCTTTGCTTCCACCCATTTGGAAACATAGTCGACTGCCAATAAAATGTACTTGAACCCATAAGAAGAAGGAAAAAGTCCTAAAATGTCAATCCCCTTACATCAAATATCTCATAGAAAAGAATAGGGACTTGTGGCATTTCGTTCCAATGGGACAAACCTCCTGATTTTTTACAACGTTGCAAGTCTTACAAACAAAGTATGCATCCCTAAATAATGTATCCCAATATAAAACTGAATCTGAAACTTTTATAGCAATTCTCTTGGGACTGAAGTGTCCACCGCATGCATGCTTATGACAGAATTTTAAAACAGAAAAGAACTCGTCATTAGGGACACACCTTCTAACTACCTGATCAGCACAAAATTTCCAAAGAATGGGCTCATCCCAAACATAATTCTTTCACTCACTTTTTAGTTTTTCTTGTCTGTGCTTGTTCATTCCATAAGGGAACTCACCAGTGGTCAAGTAATTCACAATGTCAGCATACCAGGGAGTCATAGAAATACCATCTGCCTACATCAGTGGGTGGTCAGGGAAGTCTCCATCAGAATTGAGACAACCTCCATCAGTTGCAATCCTTCTTAGGTGATCAACGAAAAAATTCTCACATCCCTTCCTATCCTGAAGTCTCAGGTTAAACTCTTGGAGGAAAAGAACCCACCTCAGCAATCTGGGCTTGGACTCTTTCTAGGACATCAGATAGTGCAAAGTTGCATGATCAGAAAAAATAACTACTTCAGATCCAAAAATATAAGAGCGAAAATTCTCAAGAGCAAAAATAACAGCTAAAAATTCCTTTTCTGTCGTGGTGTAGCTGCACTGAGCTAGGTTGAGGATCTTCGAAGCATAGTGGATCATGTGATGTTTTCTTATCAACCTTTTGCCCTAAAACTACTCCTACAGCATGATCGTTCGCGTCGCACATAACCTCGAAGGGAAGATCCCAACGAGGGGTCTGAATAACTGAAGTACACGACAAGGCGTTTTTTAGCACATCAAAGCTTTTCCTGCATTCATCATTAAAATCGAAGGCCACTTCCATGTGAAGAAGAGAGGTCATATGTTGAGCAATCTTGCTAAATCTCTGATAAACCTGCGATAGAAACCTACATGCCCAAGAAACGAATGAACCTCCCTCATATTTGTGGGGTAAGGGAGCTTAGTAATAACATCAATCTTAGTAGGATCTACCCCTATGCCATGCTCACAAACAATATGTCCTAATACAATGCCATGTGAGGCCATGAAATGACACTTTTCGAAATTAAGCACAAGGTTAGACTCAATACATCTCTTTAGCACCCTAGATAAATTAGACAAGCAATCATCGAATTAGTCTCCATATACAGTAAAATCATCCATAAATACCTCCATGCAATTCTCAACAAACTTAGAAAATATGTTCATCATGCAACGTTAAAAGGTGCCAGGATCATTACATAGTACAAATGGCATTCTTCTGAAAGCAAAGGTGCCATAAGGACATGTAAAGATCGTCTTCTGTTGGTCTTCCTGGTTAATCGGGATCTGATAGAAACCTGAAAAACCATCAAGAAAATAGAAGAAAGGCCTTCCAACTAACCTTTCGAGCATCTTATCAATAAAGGGAATGGGGAAGTGGTCTTTCTTAGTAACAACATTTCATCTCCTAAAATTAATACACATCCTCCACCCATCCTAACAGGAATTAAACTACCCTCATCATTTTTTACCACAATAACATCTGTTTTCTTAAGCACTACATGTATGGGACTAACCCATTCACTATCAGCAATAGGATAGATAATACCTGAATCTAAGACTTTGAAGACCTCTTTCATCACTACTTCTTTAAGGACAGGATTCAAACGTCGTTGTAGTTGTTGACAAGGTTTAGCTCCATCTTCTAGAGAAATTCTATGCATGCACACAATAGGGCTAATACCTTTTATGTCAGCCAGTGTCCATCCAATGGCCAGCTTGTATTTCTGCAAGACTTTTACCAACTGTTTCTCTTGCTCATCTATCAGGTTCTTTGAAATGATTACAGGCAAATCTCAGCTTCTCCTAAATAGGCATACTTCATATGGTCTGGAAACTTTTTCAGCTCCACCTTAGGCGCCTACAAAACAGAAGGAAACACCTTGTCAGAAGACTCGCTATCAGAATAAGAAGGCATACTTACCGGTTCTGTCATGGACAGGGTGGAAAGCTCTCCAAATGAAATCAAATCTCCTAAATCATCTTCGTCGTCCTCATAAATGTCCCATACTACCTCCTGTTCAAAACATTCAAACAAATCAATTTGACACAAAGATTGTACATGCCCAACGGTGGAAAATCTCATAGCATCAAAAATATTAAACTTAACTATCTTACCATCAAACTCAACAGACAAAGTACCCCTATCTACATCAATCTTAGTCTTGCCAATCTTCATGAAAGGCCGACCAAGCAAGATTGATGCAGATGAAATAGATATGGGCTTTTCCATCTTAAGAATATAAAAATCAGCATGGAAAAGTAAATCATTAACCTAAACTAGGACATTCTCTATGACTCCTAAAGGGTGAATAAAATACCTATAAGCTAATTGAATCACAACTCTGGTTTCAATCAGGTACTTTAATTTTAATTCTTGGTATATTGAATATGGCATAACATTTCTGGATGCACGAAGATCTAGCATGGCCCTATCAATTTTTTGTTTGCCAATAACACAAGGGAGAGAAAACATACATAGATCCTTTTGTTTTTCAGGCAATTTTTTCTGAAGGATTGCATACACAGACTGGCTTACCACCATTATCTCCTTTTCTTTTTCTGGCCTCTCCTCGTGTAAAGCTCCTTAAGGAACTTGCCATATTTTGGGATTTGCTTAACGACATTGAGGAAAGGAATATTGAACTCCACCCTTCTGAACATCTCCAAAAGCTCCTTATCTTTGTCTACTATAGGCACTTTTGGCCTTGCAAGCTTGGAAGGAAAAGGTGCTTTAGGCATATAAGCATCTAAAAGAGGAAAGGGGTGAGAGGATACTCCCTTTTTCTTTTTTGGTGGTGTGACTGTAGAATTTGAAGAAGTGGTTCTTGGTTCTTCCAACTTTGGCTCTTTTATTGATTCAGCAAGTGGCTCTAACTCCTTGCCACTCCTTAGTGTTATTGCATTTACATTTTCCCTGGGATTTGATTCTAGCTAAGATGGGAGTTTTTCAAATTGTCTCTCTAATTTGCTCATCGAAGTGGCTAGCTGAAAGACTTGGGTCCCCAAAGCATCAATGGAATTCTTTGTATCCTGCTGAAATTTAAAAGAGTGGTCAATAAGACTTTTGACAATATATTTCAAGGACATACTTGAGCTAGACGGAGCTCTACGATTAGATTGAGCTTGCTCGTTCTGTCCACCCCATTTGAAGTTCGGGTGATCCCTCCGCCCAGGATTGTATGTTGGACTAAATGGGTCCCGCCCCCTATTTTGCCCATTGAAATTATAGCCTCCAACAACATTCACCTCAAGTATTTCTCTTTGTAGAGCATTGGGGCAGACGTAAGTTGTATGTCCAACTCTATGACACATCTGGCAAACAATAGCAAGCTATCCATTATCTGTCTTCACCATCTGTTTAAAAGCAAAAACCAGGTCAGATATTTCTTTTCTAAGTTCACTTACCTCATTGGTCGTCTTTACACTGACTGCAGCTCTAGTGCCAAATTGTTGAGAATTTGCTGGCATGGTAACTATCAGTTTCATTGCCTCAGTTAGGGTTTTATTAACTAAGGCTCCTCCTGCAGCTATATCTATGCTACTTTTGTCAGTTTGCATCAGCCCCTCATAAAATTATTGGATCAACAGCAGGTCTGGGATCTGATAGTGGGGAAACTTCGCACAAGTCTTTTTTAATCGTTCCTAATACTCATGAAGGGTCTCCCGTTGAACTGCATATAACTGTAGATCTTTTTTCTAATGTTGGCAGCTCGGGATGCTGGGAAGAACTTTTCCAAGAACTGTCTCTGCAACTCTTCCCAAGATGTGTTGCTCCCAGGCGGAAGGATGTAAAGCCACTCCTTGGCATCTCCCTTCAACGAAAAGGGGAACGTCTTTATATTGATTTGTTCTTAAGTCACCCCATTCGACCTCATCCCATCGCACACCACATAGAATTCCTTCAAGTGCTTGTGCGAGTCTTCACCCTGTAGACTAAAAAATGTAAGAAGTACTAATTAACCCAGATTTAAGCTTGAAGTTACCTGTCGTTTCAGGATAGGCAATGCATAAGGGTTGTTGAGTGAAGTCTGGTGCTACGAGCTCCTTAAGAGTCTTTTCATGTTCAACCATTATTGGTATTTCAGGAATGCTTTCTTCTTTTGATGTGTCTTCAACACAAATATCTCTATCAAGCGCAGCTTGCTGTCTTCTCTCTCTTCTGATTCTTCGCTCCTCCCTGGAAAATTCTGCAAAATACAACAATCTAGAACCTCTGGAAGTGTGGGGTATGCACCAAAAGAGAAAATTGATTAGCAAGGAAAGCACTACGAGCCTAAAAAATCAAGAAATTCGTTAGCTTCTTGGCAATGACACCAATTTGGTAGGCTGCTGGATTCACCGTCGCCCGTAAACCCGTGCTACGTAAATAATATTTATATGCACCAAACAAACTACTTATACTAACTAGTAGTACAAACGAAAAGTCTGGGGTCGAACCATAGAGAGCCAAATGGGATTCCTTAAAAATTGAAACCGGTAGGAAGTAGCCAAGGGGGTTGTGAAAATTGCGAATTAAAATTGCACGAAAAATTAAATTGCATAATGTGAAAGAATGTGTAAAATATCAATTGAACAAAATACTTAGCTTTGGTAATTCTAGTTTATTTCATTCCTTTTCAACTCTATCATAGACTATTCAAAAGATATGTGAGAAATTTAAATTAAAACTTAGCCTACTCATTTAGAATCCTAACCGGTAGTCCATAAAATCAAGTTAATTAAAGGAAAAGCGAGAATCCTCAACTAATCAATCAATCAACAGACATTAAGATCTAAGACAAAGCTAAGCCAAACAATTGATTTCCATCGTCTAACAAATTATTTGAGCAAGAATTATCTAAGTAGAAAGTAATGCTTATTAATTGGAATCCCAATTTAACTTCATAAACTTACTTAACTCTTGCTTCTAGGTGATGACTACCTAAGGATTACAAATTAGGGCCAACCAAAGAAATCAATTATACATGCATAGCTAATTTGTCAGATTATCCCATACAAGACAATCGAATAATAAATTCAAGATAAATTCTCATAAAATTCAGACAAGTCTCAGAAAATTACATAACACAGTCTCAAGAACGAATTGGAATGAAAGTAAACTACAAAACCCAAGCTAAGTTCTTACCCTTTTAGCCACAAATCATCTTCTAATTCAATACAATGCAAAAAGGGGAAGAAGATTAAGAGTTCTTGTCAAAATAGAGGTAGAAAACCAAGTAGAAATAGAATGATGGCTGAGTATTCGAGTGTGTGTAACCTAGGTTTAGACTGATGGGTTATTTATAGAATCTGTTATAGCATTGCAACGCTAGGGACAACGTTGTGACGTTGTCCTACTTTCGCACGCTGCTCCAAGTCATAGTGTTGCAATGCTACATGTACTGTCGCAATGCTGCTCTATTCTTCGATCATCCGCTTCGAGTTGTAGCGTTGCAATGCTACCTGTAGCATCACAATGCTTCCCTGTACTTCGCAAAATAGGTAGCTACTGTCTTATAGCATTGCGCAATGCTCAAATCGAGCGTTGTGATGCTTCAGCTGGGCAGAAACTTCAATTTCTTGGCCTTTTTTCTTCATTTGTTCAATTTGGCTCCTATCTTGGCCATCTTAACGCCTTTTGTTCCCAAACACTTCAGTCATCTGCTTGTACACACGAGTCTTACAAAAAAATCGATTTAAACGTATTAAGTAGCTTAACAATCCCGAATTAAGAAGAGGAAGATAGCACATTTCTGGTGCTATCAAGTGTCGTGCGTAGAGCCTTAAGCATAACTTAGTGGACTAGTTGTCACCGTAATAAACCATCTGCTGATGCATTCACAAGTATATAAGGGACGTAAGAAGGGGAGATTGGTTTGGCATTCTCACTTGTGCTAAGGGAAGGGTATTTCTGTCATTTTGAAGGGTGTTTAGTGTAGAGGATGAGTTTAGGCTGGCAACTAGATTTTCCCACGAGTACGAGTTGAAGCTTAAAAATTTTTCCTAAGTGTTACAAGTTTCCAAAGTTCTAGGGTAAGTGGAGAAGATTGAGGAATTTTGAGTTTGATAGGAGGAATCCGAGGCTCAAATTTTAAGTTAAGGAATTTAAGATGTTTTGAACAAGTTTTTAGAAGGAAATTCTATGAGATATTTTCTGGAATTTAAATTATTAAAGCTAGAAGTTGAATATGGAAAGTTGATATTCAAACAAGTAGGCAGCTGCATATGAACTACTTGTTATTGACCCATATTCAACTTCTAGCTTGTTCGAATGGACTTCACCTTGTTATTGACTAATGCAAACACTTTCCATATGGAGTAGTCGTGATAAAAGCGACACGAAGCCGAGCATGGATCTCACAGTGTGAACTCTTGGGGACGTGAGAGCTATTAACTTTATATAAAATATATTATTAATCTCCCATTGAAGTGTTCTAAATGTTTGGATATTCATTTACCTAGGTTTTATTATGGCTAATTAAGAAAAACCTAAGTTTATGTGATTTTATCCAAGTATAATGTTTATATTTGGATATTAACCTACGATGTCTATGTATTTAAACAGTTTTAAACCTCACACCGCTCACACAAGCTCATAAAATCAGTTAACAACGCTCAATTTTTCGTCATAATCCCAAGTAGAAAGTGTTACATAAGCCGTCAACTTAAGTACCCCCAGCCTTAGACAGGTTTATGAACCGATTTGAGTTTGTAACCAAATTTTATAAGGTAACAATCTATTTTAACAGTTAAAACTAGTTGTTAACCTAAGTGAGCATGTTGTGTATCTTTGTTATGGATTTTAAAGTTTTCATTTTATAACAAACTTATAAAATAAACATGCTTTAAATCAATCATAACATGCTTCAAAGGAAAAAATTAACATAACAATTACATCAATTTTTAACAAACCCTAAAGTATGCATACTATATATTATAACTAATTTATAACATACAATTATGCATGTAACATGTATAACTATGGTGGGATTTTAAATCTAAAATGGCATACTTTATGCACAAACATGTTTAATTAAAAAATAATACACATCATATGCATAAAATAATTAAATAACACTAATATGGTTCAACTTTGGCATTTTAAGCAAACAAATAAGCTAAATTATTACAAAAATGGCTCAAGAACAACTTTAATTTTATGAAAAACCATCTAACCGACCCGAATCGAACCCGAACCACTTGAACCGGACCATCAAGGCACCAAAGGAAGTTAAACTGGACCGATTTGGAGGAGAACCGATCGAACCGGTTCCTTCAACCCACGAATTGGCCAGGCAGCACGCGAAGCAAAAACCCTTAGGATGAACAACATCATGATGCTGCATCCTAGCATTGCAACACTGTTCATCAGCGAGCCCGTGGCATTGCAACGCTCGATGAATAGTGTCGTGATGCTCCTGGGCAGAAGGCTCAGCTCCAGTTTTCTGCTCGAACATGTTTGCTTCAATCTTCAAATTACAGTCTAATTCGAATTCTAGTGACTCCAAATAAATTACAGACGCTAGAGCACACATATAAGCTCATCAAACAAGAGCCGATTATAAATTTAACTTGGAAATCAAAGAGAATTCTAATGCCAAAATTGAATTTAAACCATATCAGTCACATACTCAACATGCTTAGAAATTCACCCACCAAACTCAAATTAACGATAATTGAGTGCTTAAATCATGCTTTGATACCAATTAAAAGAGTAATATAACATGCAGCAGAACAAATCAGAATCAATAAGCACTCTAACTACTCTTAATTTGAGTTTTAAACATGTTATTCAAGTGATATTCATAGAGGGTTTGAAACAAACATTACCTTTGAAGAGTTAATCCACGAATTCAGCAGAAATACTCCAAATTTGAGCTTAAAACTTCAATAAGACTACCACCAAGATCTCCTCTACTATGCACAAGAAGAAATGTGTGATGGAAACACTCAAATCAAACTGAATTGCAGAGGAATTTAGGTGAGTTTTGAGGGTTTTCAATTTTCCAGCACTTCAATCAATTTTCCAGAATTCCACCTTCATTTCTCTGCATGAAGAATGTATATATACACTCAAATCATGCAGGACAGTAGGGCTGCATGGAAGGCAGCTCTTACTTGGAGTATTTGATGGAATTTGGTGAATTACCACTTAACGGGATAGTGGATTTTTCCAAATCCAATTTCTCTTTAATTTAGTTTTATAATCAATTTTCCTAAAATTGATTTTTATTTTAAATAAAACTATTTTATTTAATTTTTTTTTATAAAATTAATTTATATAAAACTAATTCTATTTTAATTAATAGATAATTAATTTAATATCTTAATATTAAATTAATAAAACACCAATTCCACCAATATGATTCAATTTTCTATTTAAATCAAATTGATTCTCCAATGTCATTTAATTTCATCTAAATTAAACGTTTTTTAATTGTATCAAATACAATAAATTGAAAACCCTTAAAAATTGAATTTGAACATTTCAAATTCATAACCCTAATTCCAAAATTCATCCAATTAACACTCAATCTGTTATTCTAATTTATGAGCTAGTAGAGAGACCTAATGGACCTACAGATCATGAGCTCCAATGATTTGTAATTAATTAGTTAAACTCTTTAAACTGAATTAATTACTATTCATTAATTATCAAGGCACACCACTATAGCTCAATAGTTGCACTTTCCTCACTGTAGATATATTTCTGTGCATTTTGACCATTATCAGTAAGTTGATCCTTCACAGGTCGTTCATATTTATAGTTGAGTCAAAATTACCATTTTATGCCTGTAAATATATCTTGCACCTTAAGCTCCCACTGACCCTCTATTGAACAATTGATTTATAATACCTTTTATAAATCATATCCCTCTCTACCAAGAAAGGTCATGGTCCCGCTGTTCAAGACTAGGCATTAGCACTTAAGAGAACAATCTATCTGCTGACCCTAAGTCGGGTAGGAGTGCATTTCATCTTGCATAGCTATGTCCCCAGCTATCTACCCGATCTTATCCCCAAAATGGGAGGCTCATTGAGCAGTGTTGTTAGACTACTCTCACCTATGCAGATCAAAGGATAATCTCGAAATAAATAGGAGTTCATAGTTAGTTCAGGATTAAGGTTGTGTTACCTTAGTTCATTTTAGTTTGAAATAGTCAGTTTTAACAGTAAACGGTCGTTATAAAGAAAAGTGACTATTTCGAGGTCTAGTCTTATGCAAACTTATTGCATAGGATGCCCCACTCACATGTCTCTACATAAATGATTTGTGAATCACATCATTTGTATCAGTATACAAAATTGGCCACATCCAATAGTGTTACCAGGATGAAATACCCAACTTCATCCATATACTTATAAACCATTTAGGCTATATACTATAACTTGATCTTGTTTATGTCACCACATAAAGTTAAAGTATTCATACTATAACCATGGATTTGTTTATTGGATTTTCATAATAGAATGCAATATCAATGACTTTATTGAATAAAATACTCAATAATATTTTATTGATAAATAGAATGTTTAACACAGAATTTATGAATTACAAGTTCTAGGACATTCCCAACATGAGTGACAAAGTTTATGAATGTTTTCTCTTATGTGCTTTCAACACATAATTTACAATTGAGCTAGTCTCTAAGATGTTTTCCTAAAAATGTACCACGCGTGAGCTTTCAACTTTGTGTTGATTTTTCTAAGTAAAACATGATTTTCTTAAGCACTACTCTGACACATGCTTTAATATGAAGGTTGATATGTAGACGCATAGTCCAATCTTTTTTTAGCATTGAGATTTATGAAGCATGCGTTAATTGGCATTCCTTAACTTATGTAGTTTTTTTTATGATAAATGCATTTAAGACTTGTTTTATTGAAATGCTTGATGTTTTAAAGGTTGAGTTTTCTTATCCAAAAGAAGAGTTATGATGATATAATGAGGAAACCCAATACTGAAGGTATAAAGGTATCTAGGTCCCCTGATACCTAAGATATGACAATATTTAGGACATTACCACGTGCACATAGGTACTATATTATTGATGTTGATTGTATCAAGATTACTCTACATCAGCCAAGGATTAACGTTGAGGGATTGAGCAAAAAGGCTCTCTCAACTAAAGGTGAATGATGAGGATTTCCAATGAAAATATTGATGTTTGAATTTTAGGGTTTGAATGTTTTATATGATTTAATATATATGAGTATATTTGTTTTAAACCCTAGAGCTTTTAAGGAAGTTGATGTTTATTTGATGCACAATATGTACGGTTTTAAGGTAGTCACTCACTGGGCTAGTAGCTCACTCTTTCCAATGTTTTCTTTTTCCCAAGTAGCGGTCAACACCCCAGAGGATAGTTGTTCTGCTAGTCTGCCACTCAGAGTACAGGGATTGAAGTGGAGTGAAACTTAGGTTGCTAAGTTGTTTTGTTAACGGTTGTCCTTCATGTACATATTAGGGATCAAACTAATTTGGAAATGGGATCACAGTCTGTATATGAGTTTGTTTTCTGTTTGTATCTATGACCTCGATATCTGTTCAAACTGTCTTGGTTATTTAGCTTGAGGAGATAAACGTTTGTAATTACTTATCAGGCGTTTAAGTTTCTATTGAATAGGAAAAAGGTTAAGGCTGGGCAGTTGAATTATGAAGGTTGTTAAGCAGAATATGTGGCAATTGTGCTAGGAATTCATGAGAAAATGAGTTTGCATCGATCAGCATTAAAGAATCTTGGCTAACCCATTATTATGCGTTATTATGCATTCAATGTTCTATTTTTGTAGCTAATGCAGGAAGTGGACGCAAACGCAGAAATCGGACCACTGCATAGACGACCGCATGCAGAGAAACTCTCCATCACAAAGGCAAACGCATTCAATCAACGCATGGATGTTGCAGTGATCAGCCGCATGCGTCCATCTCATGGGAATTACGCTCGTCAAGCGATTACGGTCATCGTGTAGAGTTACAGTATCAAGAGAATGTGGTCATTGAATGATTGCGACTACGCGATAATGCATACTAATGGGATCAACGCAAGGTGGTGGAATGAACGCATCAACGCATCTACCTTGAGAAAATTAAAAACTGATGTTGACATTTCACCTACCACGCCATTAGCGGCAGAGGTTCAGAAAAGGACTAATGTGCCAAATGTCAGAATCAGAACAGTCCATTAATGCTGTCGGCGATCCAAGCTCTATAAATAGAAGCCACTGAGCAAAATTCCAACTTATCCGGGGATTATCCTTGTAGTCCGGGGATTACCCCTACAACCCAGGGTTTTTCTTACGATCCAGACAAAATGCGTGAGAAGACGCTTGAGAGTTCTTCACCTCCTTCATCCATTCCGAATGACGATGGGAACCAGAGCTAGATCTTGGGAGAGTCAGCTCTACCGTCCATCCATGGCACCACCGACAGTCTTGACGCACATCCGCTGGAAGCAAGTCTTTGCTTCCAGCCGGTCATTTCATTTTCCTTTATTTTATTATATTGTATTGTATGACATTTTGTGATTAAGGAATTAATATAATTTGTTTTCAATGCATTTATGTGTTCCTTCGATTCCATCTCCAACATCTTTGCTTAGCATCTTTACTTTCATTGCAACACTTAGTGAGATTACTTGGGTATCGCATACTTAGTCATGTGGATTAGGGATATGAAGCATGTAGTAACCCACCGAGAGGTGTGCGTTACGTGAGTGTGTGAGTAACCTTATTTGCTTAGTATGAAGCTGCGACAACACCTGTCTATAGGCTAATGCAATGCTTGTCTATGAGTAAAGTCAACAACAACCAACTGTTCAAGAGGGTAAGTGGCTGGTCGCATTAAGCAATGTAAGTCATTGTTCACTAGGGATAGGAACAATATTAGGTCAGCAAAGTTCATGCGGTTACCTTGTCCTATGAGCGCTTCATTCATCATTTAGGCATACTTGGGAGAGTAGTCTAAAATCCAAATCTAAGACTCAGAAGAGCGAATTGAAACGCATAGGTAAGGATGGGGAACTTAGGGATAAGCTCCGTTTGCTATCGCACAGCGTATGCGCCCTACAGATAGGATATTGCATGCGTCCAAGAAGTAGGATAAGGTGTTATGCGGCAACCATGTTCATGCGGCGAGAGCTAGTGAGCAAGTTATGGAAGTCTAGGCAGGCATAGGCTTCTCGGCATAGATACACCGCATACGTCCTAGAGTTAGGTTCACATGTGTGTAGCATGATTGCATGGCTTGCATTGACTAAGGTTGCCCTTGCGGTCACTCTTAAGGGTTGCAATGAAAACATCTCCGCATTTTATCTATTTTCCATTCATTTGTTTCATGTTAAGAGTTGTCGTATCTCTACCTCTCATGCATATTCTTATTGCATTGTCTGTTAGTTAGGAGTAGGAGTAGGATTAACTTAGCAACCCCTCCATCATTCTTTTATTTAAATCGCCGCATGCACATTACCGCATTCATTTTGCTACAAGTCCCTGAGTTCGACCTTGGATCACCCAAGAAACTTGCGTTCGCGTTATACTTGGCGTGAGCGCAAGAAAACTTGTGATAGGATGCATGGTCATCGCATACATTCGTTAACGCATAATCATTCCAATGCATGACCATCGACGTATGACTATCAACACATATCTTAAGAACATGCATCGCATATTGCGTCCACAGGATTTTAGTTGTTGAATAATTTGACTTCTAATTTCCTATCATCAATGTCATAAGAGGGTTGACATCAGCTGTCTTAACATCTTCTCCTAGGATAGAAAAGGGTTCTGGGAGGGGGTGTGACATGTAGGGTATCCAGCTCTCCCAAATAAGCATAATTTGGGTGCTCAGGTAGCTCTTTAAGTTCCAACTTGGGGGCCTACACAACAGAAGGCAACAATTTCTCAGTCAAATCATTAGATAAATAATCAAGACTTATCAGTTCAGATACCATCACAGAAGACAGATCGTCAAAGGAAATGGGGACACCAAATTCATCCTCATCCTCGCCATAATATACATCCCAAGCTACTTCTTGCTCCAAAGAGTCAATCACTCTGACTGAGGACTCTCATAGAATAAAAAAAAAATGTTAAATTGAACTATTTCCCCATCATGAGGTGAGTCTACTCCATTGTGCATTATCACTACAACTGGACGCAGAACACCATAGACTCCTACTGCAGATCTCATCGACATTGATATAATTGACTTAGAGACATTTTGAAGAGAGCAAATTTTAAATCCTCTAAATCAGTCAATCAGTCAATTGTCATGGAAACAAGAAGAAATACTTAGCCAGTAGAAAGCGTTGGGGGAATCTTGGTTGCGTCGAGAGAAGCAGCTCGGGGCTCAAGCCCCGCCTCGGGAAACAAGTTCAAGATTGTTGCCTGCTAAGAACGTACCTCAAAATAGCCTTCCTTAAGAGCCTACCTATAAAGATTTTGATGGATTGGTAGACCTCTACAAGCATTTAGATGATGGAATCTTCCATCTTATTTTGGAATTGTTAGATAATTTGTCCAGCCAGCAAAACACACTTCAATGCCAGCATGATGAATTGAAAGAGCTGGTGCGAATGCAAGATCTCAGAAGCGGCAGTAGCACGATGAATTGAAAGAATTGGTTCAACAACAAGAGCAACTTCTTCGTCACCAAGCCAAGCTCAGCTAGGACACTCAATTCCACATGTTGATGCATTACATTCATAGTGTCTTTGTTCAACGTGTGCCTGCTCCCACCATTCCTCCATCGCTTCAGCAACCCCTTCATTTTTCTAATGAAAATAATCCTCCTGATGCGTTTAATCATGATACCGATGTAAGAGGAAACTAAATTTGGGATGTTGAGTTCTTTTGTTTCTTTGATATTTTTTGTGAACTTGTGATCGCATTGTACTTCTTTGTATATCATGAAGTGATTTCTATTGGTGTTGATGCCTTAAATCTCGTGGTTTCATAGTTTGTAAATTTATTTTTACAAACAGATTATTTATTTAATAAAATAAGTTTTTATTTTATTTGAAATTTAGTTGCATTAACCCAAAACCAATAAATAAAGATCCAAGGTTATTTAATGAAGCTTAAACATGTATGTAGAGACATATAGGTGTATCATGTTTAAGTAATACTTGAATGGTCTATAGTAAATGGATAAGGTAGGGTACCTTATCCTGGTGACACCATGGACATGACCCGCTTTATAATTGTTACAATTTTTGTAAAGTGTTACAAATGATCTGATCCTGATCATTCATGTGGAGACATGTGAGCGAAGGTATCCTATACAAAGAGTTTGTATAAGATCGGACCACAAAATGATTAGTCTCTCTTTACAAAATTGTTACTTGAAGAGACTTACATTTCACCAAGATGACCATGGGTGACTTGACTTTAATCCTGAGTGAGTTATGAACTCCTGCTTATAAGGACGATCCTTTGATCTGCATGGGTGAGAATGGCTAAATTCGTCGACTCAATATGCCTACCATTTTAAGGATTCGTTTGAGTGGGGAGTTAGGAACATAACTACACAAGAAGGAATTCACTCCTTCCCGTTGTTAGAGCATGTAGATAAACTACACCCTCAAGGGCTGATTCCAGGTCATGAACAATAAGGCACCTCACCCCCTCACTAGCCAGAGAGGGGTTTAGTTATAGTGGGACTATGATTAATTGTTCATTAGAAGGATCAGTAGTATTTAAAGAGATAGATGTAACTATAGGGGTAAAACGATAATTTTGACCCAACTGTACTTATGAGCAATTTGTGAAGGGTCACGCATTGTTGATTGGTTATATCCAATGAACACAAAAATATATCTACAGTGCAAATAGTGCAGCTGTCGACTTTTAGTGGAGTGACCGACAATTAATGAATGGGGATTAATTTAATTAAAGAGTTTAATTAATTAATCTCTTATCATTTTATCTTCTAAACTATAGGTTCATAAGGTCCCCTTGTTAGCTCAATAAGGATTAAGGAGAATCAATTAATTTTGGTTTAATTTGAATTGTTCAAATTAATTAAAGAGAATTAATTATATAAGATATAATTAATATAATATAATGTATGTTGATACATTATAATATATAGTTTAATGAGAGAAATAAATATTTGAATATGGTTCAAATATTAAATGAATGCCATATAAAAACTATAAGTTAAAATTAATATGAATATAATTCAAACTAAAACTATACGCTATATGAGAGAATGTAAATTATATCTTATATTATATGTGATATAATATATGGTTTAATTTTAATTATATTAAATTAATTAATATTATTAAAATTAAATTTGAAAATTAACTCCCAGGGAGTTATTTTCAAGTAGTGGAGGGAGTTAATAACTCCCTCACATCTCCCAAAAGACCTAAGATGGAGGAGTGATTGAGATCACTTTACGTGAAAACAATTTTTTTCAATAAAACTTCCTAAATCTTCATCTTATCCTTCCTTTGCATTTTCTCTCAAGAATACAATCCCTCCCTTTCACTAAAATAAACCAAGGAAGCTCACAAATCTTCTTGATTCTCATATCGAGAATAACAAGGTAACTCTTGTGGTGGTGTTCTGGTTTGAAACCTTTACTGTTGTTCGTTTTGGTTGCTATGTTCGTGAGAAGGAGATCTTGTTTGTGATCTTGCTGTCGGAGGAGAATTTATGAAGAATGTTTCATTAAGGATATGTATACCATTCCTTTTCCTCTCTGTAGTTTTCTGCAGAAAAGCGTGCTTAGGTTGTTAATTGTTTATCCATTTTTTTCGTCTTCTCTGTTTTATTAAGTTTTTAAAATGAATTCTAAGACACGAATGCGATCACTCGCTTCCGCTGTGGGAATTCCATTCCCTTCAATCTCAAGTTATGCAGTTTTCTTCATCATTTCCCTTTGTGTTTTTCCTCTGTATAACTTTGCTGATGCTTTAGTATTTCTTTTTCTTTTGGTGCGTTTGCATAATGCCCTCAATGATAATATTTATGCTGACCAACATTTACATTTGTCAAGATATGAAGTGATTTGGAATTCCCACACAGTGGAAATGCACGATCGCTTGTCTTTGAAACTCAGTTTATAGTAACTTAAATAAACAGAGGAGAACAGAAACTATATAGGATAAACATACACCCTTAGCATGCTTCTACTGATTACAGAAAGAAAAAAAAAGGAAGAAATCATACTAACCCTTGAAAATCCAATCTTCTCGCTTCCTCTCCCGTAGTCATGAACAATGAAAGCTCATTTTTGATCCCGAACTCCATGAACACAACAACAAGAAACTTCTTGGACACCACCAATGAAGACTTCCTTGTTATTCTCAAGGAGAGAATCAAGAGCAGAGTTGTGTGGGCTTGCCTTTTGGTAAGGGAGGAAGAAGAGATCTTTCTTTTTTATGAGAAAAAATGTGCAAGGGAGGAAGAAGATTTCAAAAGTAGAACACTTCTGCCAAAAATCAATTGTATGTGTATTTTCTCCACCACCTTGAATTTACACATTTGAGAGAATATATGTGAAGGAATTATGATAACTCCCACCACCATTTATTTTTTTTAATAACTCGCTAAGGAGTTATGAATTTTTGAATACATAATTCAAAAAATAAATAATAATTATACTAAACTAATTTAATATAATTAAATTCAAACTATATGTTATATCCCATATAACATATAACTTATATTTTATTATATCACATACAATATAAGGTATAGTTTATATTTTCTCCCATAATCTATAGTATTGATAACAACCACATTCATATTAATTTTAACTATAGAATCACATTCATATAATTAATATTTGAATCATATTCAAACATTTATTTCTCTCATAAAACTACATAGATTTAATATGAATCATATTCACATTAATTTTAATATATAGTTTCTTTATGAATCATATTCATGTAATTATATTTGAATTATATATAAATACTTATCTTTCTCACTAAACTATATAACGTATCAACATACATTATACTTTATAATGTATCAATACACGTTATAATGTATCGACATACATTATATTAATTGTACTTAATACAATTAATTCCCTTTAAGTAATTTAAACAATTCAAATTAATCCAAAATCAATTTGATTCTAGTTTTTATTGAGCTAACAAGGGGACCTTATGGACCTACAGATTGAAGTTCTAATGATACGAGATTAATTGATTAAACTCTTTATTCAAATTAATCAACATTCATTAATTATCGATCACTCCACTAAAGACTAGTAGCTACACTCTTCACACGGTAGATATATTTTTGTGTCCACTGGATATAATCAATCGACAACATGTTGACCTTTTACAAATTACTCGTAAGTACAGCTCGATCAAAATTACCGTCTTACTCCTATAATTATATCTAACTCCTTAAGTACCACTGATCTCTTTAATGAACAACTAGCCATAGCCCCATTATAACTAGACCCCTCTTTGGTCAGTGAGAGGGTGGGAACCCTTATTTTTGAAGACCCAAAATCAGCCATTAAGGAAATAATTCATCTACTTACCTTAACAAAGGGAAGGAGTGAACTCTATCTTTTGTAGTTGAGATTCTAGCTCCCCACTCAGACGATTCCTCAAAATGATAGGCATATTGAGTTGACGAATCTAGCCACTTTCACTCATGCAGATTAAAGGACTGTCATCACAGGTAGGAGTTCACAACTCACTCAGGATTAAGGTCAAGTCATCTATGGTCATCCTGGTGAAATGTAAATCTCTTCTAGCAACGGTGCTTTGAAGAGAGACTCAATATATCGTGGTTCGGTTCTATACAAACTCATTGTATAGGTGAAAGAACCCCCGTGAAGGGGACCACAGCGAAAGTGGATCATCCCAATTCCCAATCGTTTTTTAAAAAAAAACATTTTACAGTACATGCATTAGGGAAAAAACAAAATTATATAGCATGCCAAAAATTAAACCAAAAAGGTTAGGAAACCTTACCCTTGAAGACGTTCTTCAATTGAATCCCATGAACACAACCACCAAAGAGTCTTCAGTATTCTCTTATGAGAATCTAGGAGGTATGGGCTCTATAGTGTTTTGGGATTGAGGGAGAAGGAAGAATTTTTTAGAGGAAAAACTTAGGAAGCCAAAAAACTTTATAGAGAAAAAAAAAACGTTATATGTATCACCCTCTATCTCTGTCTTTTTTGCAGGTTTATGAAAGAGACCCCACCACCACTTCTTATGTGAGTGGTGGAGAGAAAAAGGTAGGGAGAGAGTTAACTCCCTCCCTTTTATTATTTTAAAAAATAAATAATTAGAAAATTATTTAAATAATAAAATAATTCATAAATAATTTTAATTCATAATTAAAATTATAACAAAAATATATAATAAACAACTTATTATATATTATACAATCATATGTTATATCATTATAACATATAACATATAGTTCAAAATTGTATCATATACAATATATAACCTATAGTTTCTTTTCTCTCTCTTATGGTATTTAATATAAATCATATTTACATTAAATTTTAATTATATGAATCTAATTCATATAATTAACATTTGAATCATATTCAAATATTTAATTTCTCTCATAAATTCTTTATATTATAATGTATTAAATACATTATAATAATTATATCATATATAATTAATTCCCTCAATTAATTTGAACAATTCAAATTAATCCAAAACTTGATTCTCATAAAATCTGAAGAGCTACCGAGGGGACCTTATAGACATGTAGTTGAAGTTTCAACGGTTCATGAATGATTAACTAAACTCTTTAATTAAATTATTCACCATCCGTTAACTGTCGGACACTCCAGTAAAGACCGACAGTTGCACTCTTCGCTCTACAGATATATTTATGTGTCCATTGGATATAACCAATCCATAGTACGACGACCCTTCACAAATTGCTTGTAAGTACAGTTGGGCTAAAATACCATTTTGCCCCTATAGTTACATCTAACTCCTTAAGTATTACTGATTTCTCTAATGAACAATAAATCATAGTCCCACTATGACTAACCCCTCTTGGGCCAGGAGAAGGTGTGGCGCCATAATGTTCAAGCCCCAGAATCAGCCCTTAAGGGAGCAATTTACCTATTTTCCCAAACATTGGGAAAGGAGTGAATTCTGTCTTGTGTAACTGTGTTCCAGCTTCCCAATCAGACGAAACTCCAAAATGGTAGGCATGTTGAGTCGGCGATCTGGCCACTCTCATCCATACAAATCAAAAGACCACCTTCATAAGCAGGAGTTCATAACTCACTCAGAATTCAGGTCATGTTACCTATGATCATCCTGATGAAATGAAAGTCTCTATTAAGAACAGTGTTATATAATGAGACTACTCATTTCGTGATCCGATCTTGTCCAAACTCCTTTGTATAGAATATTCCTACTCATATGTCTCCACTTGAATGATCAAGATCAAATCACTTGTAGCATTTTACAACAATTGTAACATCTACAAAGCGAGTCATACTCGTAGTGTCACCAAGATAAGGTATCCAGCCTTATCTATATACTACAGACCATTTAGGTTATCACTTAAAACATGATCTATCCGTATGTCTCTACATACATGTTTAAGTTACGAGAGAACCATGGAACTTAGTTTATTGGTTTGTGATTAATGCAACAAAAATTGGAATAAAATATCATATATTTTATTAAATAAATAATGAGTTTGTACATAACATTTACAAACTATGGGAACCTACGAGATTTAGGGCATCAAACCCAACAATAAAATATCACCACTCACATGTCTACACATGAATGATACAACAATTGTAACAACTACAAAGCGGGTTGTATCAGTAGTGTTACTAGAATAAGGCACACAATTTTATCTATATACTACAGACCATTTAGGCTACTACTTAAACATGAGCCACCTATATGTCTACCATATATATATTTAAGTTATATAAAATAACTTTGGATCTTTCTTTAATAGATTATTGCATATAAAAACTAATCAACCATTGATTCAAATAACATATAACTACGAGGCTTTAGAACATACATCCCAACAATCTTCACTTACATTAAAGTTGGGGAAACATAAGCTGGTGAGACATATATTGTAGGAAATACACTTTATTCTACATGTTCTCCCACTTGTCCTAGCGCACTAGAGATGTCTCGTAGTCCTAGACAGTCTAGGAGATCCTCTCACACTTTAGCCTAGAGAATCCTTTTATATAATACCAACTGTTATGTCCACAAGAACCATCTGTTCACCACCAAGATTTTTCTTTCATTCTTTGTATTTCTATAACTTGGTGCTTACATATGTCCTTCGACTTACTCCTTGCACCACATTATCTTATAACGTGGATAGACTAAGTTATATCTTAAACAACTTTCAAATGTCTAAAGACATACTTGACTTATGCAAATTATTGCTTCACAAGCAAAATATTGCCTTATTGTCCAATTTACACTAGCTAGGGTAAAACAGAATTTCCCAAATCTAGTATGAAACAGTGTATCCCGTAAAAGATTAAATATTAAACTTTATACACCAACGTCTCCTTATTTGTAAGTTTTAATTTTTCAAAACTCAATGGTCATACCATTGACTTCACCGATTTAACTAACCAGATATATATTAAATATTAATTAAGTCTAATGCAAGATTTACATCCCCTCAACATTTGAGGTGTTTTAGGAAACTTTTCCCTTAGACAAATCAACTTCATTGTAGAATGGTACATTACCATTCCATCTGAAGCAATTGCATCGAATAGTAAACAACTAATTTGTAAATGTGTGATGCATGAGACAAATTAAACATCATTTCCTAAACATCTGTATGCAGACTTTTAATATAAAAAAACACTTCAAATAAACTATTTGAAATTGGTTAAATTGTCAAAATTTTATATTGTTTTCTACTTCATTCATAATGAGCAAAAAACAGATAAATACTCACGTTTCATTTTTTTGTCTGTATAAGAACATCATCATCGTTCAAAGTCATTGGTTATGATACTATGTCAAACCTTTATTCTCAAAGATCTCAATTGTGAAATTTATTTCTCAAATGAACATCACAATGTTGCAAACCCTATTGGAATTCAATCTTCAAAAATTTTCTTGAAATTGTGTAAATGCATTGAACTCCTTTTCATAAAAGAAGTTATTCCTTTTGAGATCAGGAACTATATACATTTTCTAAAATAAGAAATTTGTTCTATAAAGTCAACCGGAGACCTCCCACTACCACAACCGAGACGATATGCCCAGTTCTAACCCCCATCATCATCTCACCAGCATCTAGTTACTGACAGGAACTAATTCCTTGAAATGAAGAACAAACATGGTTAGTGGCCCAAGAATTTATAATCCAGGCAGAATCATCATTATCCATTAAGCAGGTTTCCAATACAAGTAAATCATATTTACCTTGTTTGGCCTTTTTTTTTTCTGCCAAGTATTTGGGCCAGTTCCTCTTACAATTCCCATCTTGGTTGCAATGGAAACAAATCCCTTTGCAGCCTTGATCGGTCTTCTGCCCCTTTGAGCAGCAACTGTAGGGTTAGCTTTCCCCTTTCCACTCTTCTTCTTCTACTACTTTTTGATGTCGGAAGAAGAAGGTACAGACTTAGTCCTAAACAAAAGGTTCCTTATAGATACATTTGTTTCATATTTAATCTTTTATTAAGAATCAATTTAATCCTATTAAACCGATTAAAAAGATTAAACTAAGATCTCTAATCTTATTAGAAATATGATCTTAGGTCATATCTCAATCATGTTTTAAAACAATTTTAAAAATGATTATAACCTAAGATTTGCATGCAACTCTTATTTATTGATTTTAATTATAATTTCATTTAGTTATAGCGATTATAAATAATGAAGCAATTAAAACATTCATTACATGCTTAACATACTTCAGTTAATCATAACATTTATAAATTAACCTAAGGTAGTGTCATGCTTCATGCAATCTCAATTCATTACTAACATATATAACAATTATATAATAAGGTAATGAATCATACTATAGCATACTTCCATACACTCACTCAACCATATATTATAACTATTATAATATAAATGATGCATGGATATGTTATAAATGTATGCATACATATACTATAATATTTATACTATATGATGCATGCACATGCTATATAATTTAAATCATGCATATATATATATATATATTATAACACTTATAATATAAAATGATGCATGAATGTAAATACATAACCTATGGTGGGTTTTACATCTATATGACATACAATATGACATATAAGAAAAACATACATCATATGTATATTTAATACTAACAGTTAATGGACCAGGATTGGACACCTAAAAGGAATTTAAAAGCTAATTATTACATGAAAAAGAGCCATATGGTTCAATACAAGTGAACCAGGCCTTGAACTGCTCGAACCAAACTGCCCACCAAGGAACTCTCTACAGTGATCGTGTAAGAAACAATGTTGTAAAGGCTGCACTAACTCGCTGCATGATCTTGTAGCAAAAAGCTACACGATCTTGTAGAACTTCTTTCTTCCTCATCAAAGTATTGCCTTGAATTTCTTCTTTGAAGCTCACTGGGAACAACACGAGCGATTCAAAACTTTAATTACAGACTCTATTGCATAAATATGACCAAAACAGGGGCCTTTATAAACCAAATTTGTAAAAGAATAAAGCCTTAAAAACTAAGTATCATATCCTGAAATATCCATCAACAAAACCACATTCATCACAAAACCATTCATCGCATGAATCATGAACAGAATGTAGAAAAGAAAAACCCACCAGCACTGTAAAAATGAATTAAAACAAATGGAATTTGGGATCAGTAAACCAATAACCTGGATCTGATACCAATTGAAGGATGTCATTGAAGAGAACCTTGAGTCGAAGCAAGATCGTTCCAACTCCCATTTTTTATAGAATGAAATTTTTACAGAAAAGAAAGCACAAATTATGCATTTACATAAATTATAACATGCTTTAAAAAAGGGTTTTAGAAAACTTTACCTTTGAAGACAGATCTTCAAGAATCCCTCAAATTAGAAACGGACACTACCATGATGGCGATCTTGATATTCTCAGGTAGAAAACCCAGGAGTGATGGGCTCTGACTATTTTTATGAGGAAATGAATTGAGAATAGAGAGGAGTTTGAAGAAAATATGATTGTTCTCTAAGAGCAACACTTTTCACAGAACGTTTTTGTCTCTCTGTTACTTAGTGAAGAAGGAGACTCTCTCCTTTCAAATGCCAAATATATCATCAACCACCCACTTACGTGGGTGTAGAGAAAAAAGAGGTGAGAGAGTTGTAACTCCCTCCTAAATTCAATAATTAATTCTAATAAATAAAAAAAAAATATCAAACTCACATGTCTACACATGAATGATACAACAATTGTAACAACTACAAAAGCGGGTGTTCAGTAGTGTTACTAGAATAAGGCCACCAATTTTTATCTATATACTACAGACCATTTAGGCTACTACTTAAAACATGAGCCACCTATATGTCTACCATATATATATTTAAGTTATATAAAATAACTTTGGATCTTTCTTTAATAGATTATTGCATATAAAAACTAATCAACCATTGATTCAAATAACATATAACTACGAAGGCTTTAGAACATACATCCCAACAATCTTCACTTACATTAAAGTTGGGGAACATAAGCTGGTGAGACAATATATTGTAGGAAATACACTTTATTCTACATGTTCTCCCACTTGTCCTAGCGCATCTAAGAGATGTCTCGTAGTCCTAGACAGTCTAGGAATCCTCTCACCACTTTAGCCTAGAGAATCCTTTTATATAATACCAACTGTTATGTCCACAAGAACCATCTGTTCACCACCAAGATTTTTCTTTCATTTTTTGTATTTCTTATAACTTGGTGCTTACATATGTCCTTCGACTTACTCCTTGCACCACATTATCTTAAACGTGGGATACTAAGTTATATCTTAAACAACTTTCAAATGTCTAAGGACATACTTGACTTATGCAAATTATTGCTTCACAAGCAAAATATTGCCTTATTGTCCAATTTACACTAGCTAGGGTAAAACAGAATTTCCCAAAATCTAGTATGAAACAGTGTATCCGTAAAAGATTAAATATAAACTTTACACCAACGTCTCCTTATTTGTAAGTTTTAAATTTTTCAAAACTCAATGGTCATACCATTGACTTCACCGATTTAACTAACCAGATATATATTAAATATTAATTAAGTCTAATGCAAGATTTACATCCCCTCAACATTTGAGGTGTTTAGGAAACTTTTCCCTTAGACAAATCAACTTCATGTGTAGAATGCGTACATTACCATTCCATTGAGAGCTATTGCATCGAATAGTTAAAACAATAATTTGTAAATGCTTGTGATGCATGAGACCAAATTAAACATCATGTTCCTAAACATCTGTATGCAGACTTTTAGATATAAAAAAACACTTCAAATAAACTATGGTGTGGCGCCACATTGTTCAAGCCCTGAAATCAACCCTTAAAGGAGAAATTTATCTACTTACCCCGACCTCGGGGAAGGAGTGAATTCCTTCTTGTGTAGTTGTGTTCCCAGCACCCCAATCAGACGAATCCCTAAATGGTAAGCTTATTGAGTCGGCAATCTGGCCACTCTCACCCCAAATCAAAGGACCGCCCTCATAGGCATGAGTTCACAACTCACTCAGGATTCAAGTCATGTTACCTATGGTCATTCTAGTGAAATATAAGTCTCTATTATGAACGTTATTATATAATGAGACTAAACATTTGTGGTCTGGTCTTATACAAACTCCTTTGTATAGAATATCCCCCTCACATGTCTATACATGAATGATCAGGATCAAATAATTTGTAGTACTTTACAACAATTGTAACACCTAAAAAGCATGCCATACTCGTAGTGTCACCAGGATAAGGTACCCAACCTTATCCATCTACTACAGACCATTTAGGTTATCACTTAAACACAATCCACCCGTATTTCTCTACATGCATGTTTAAGCTACAACATAACCTTGGATGTTAGTTTATTAGTTCGTGGTTAATGCAACTAAAAGTATGGAATAAAATATCATAGATTTTATTAAATAATTAATGAGATTGTTCAAAACATTTACAAACTATAGGACCCTACAAGATTTAGGACATCAACTCCAACAGTTCAAGAACACTAATGACAGTGTTAATCAATCTGAGTATGTGAGCATCATCGATAGTCTTAGATATACTGCTGACTACACTAGGCCTGATATAGCTTATGTTGCAGGATTACTTTATAGATTTACAAGCAGACCTAGTATAGGGCATTAAAATGTTATAGAAAGGGTTATGAGGTACTTGAAGAAAACCCAGAACCTAGGGTTACATTATCAGAAGTTTCCCGCTATTCTAGAAGGATTTAGTGACGCTGACTGGAACTCCCTCTCAGATGATTCAAAGGTTACTAATGGCTATATTTTCAATACAGTTGGCGGAGTTGTCTCTTAGAAGTTTAAGAAACAAACTATCTTAGTCCAATCAATGATGGAGTCAAAAATGATAACACTAGCAATAGCTAGTGAAGAAGCAGGTTGGCTTAAAAGTTTTCTATCAGAGATTCCCATATGGGAAAAGCCGGTACCAATCATATTGATCCATTGCAATAGTACTGCAGCAAGTGCAAAAGCTTCGAACCATTATTACAACGGAAAGAGACAACAAATACGTCGTAAGCATAGTACCATTAGAAAGTTCCTCACTGCTAGTAAAGTTAGAGTGGATTACATACGGACTGATGAAAACTTGGTAGATCCTTTGACAAAAGAACTGGCCAGAAAGAAGGTTTTCAAAACTTCAGAAAGGATGTGACTCATACCTATAGAGAAATGATCACTATGAGGAAAACCCAACCTGTAGACTGGAAATCCTAAGAAACAGGTTCAACGAGTAATAACTGATCACAAGTGATATGAAGTGAATCATGCAAAAATGAACACAGAGTTCCCTTCCTATGAACTAGAGTCTGAGTATGATATCTTGAAGCTTAAGAAAGATTGAACTTAGTTATTAATGAGATCTATACTTGATGTCAAGTGGGGTACCTAGCTACAGGAGTACTTTTGATAGACTCACCTATGTGAATGTGGAAGTGGGGGTTGCTTCCTATGGAGTTTTAGGCAAACTCTCTAGAGTGTTCATTAAATTGGGGCTAGGCCTTAAAGCCCGGGCTTTAGAACGACACCCTAATAATGTTGTATGTGAGATGTTGTTAGAGATAGAGTTCAAAACCAAGAGTTGCTCTAGTATATTCTAAATCATTTTCACTATGTAAAGTTTTAAGTCGTAAGACACCTTTGCTTATGCACAATATTGTACAGACTAATATGTTTTCTTGTATTCTGAAAAGTTTTTCAAGTGGGGGATTGTCGGTGAAAAACTTAAAATAATAGAAAATAAACTTTTGAGAATCCCACATTACTTAGATTACAATTGAGAACCTCCTTTATATACCCCTTCCTTTAGTTATAGGTTTGGGCCCCAAGGAGTGTCCATGTTTTAGACAGGGTGAAGAGATAGGCAAAGGTGGGTTTGATGGGCATCCCACACACTCGCGTCATCATCGCCCATCCGATTAAGCGAGACGAGGCGAGCGTGTATGTGAAATTATTTTTTACTAAAAAAAATTTTATTTTTTATTTTTTATTTTTATTATTATTTAAAAATAAAGTAAATTTCTTTAGTCTTCATTTTTCCCGCGCGCTTCTTCGCGCACGTTTAGTGGTTGCGCACGTTATTCTCCCCATCTATTTTGCACAACTATTAGCCTTCAAGGCTTGTAAATACAGTCAAATTCCTTCATTCTGGACACAACAATTTTCTCCTCTTTTCTCTGCTTACTTCCCTATATTCTTTCCTCTAATTTTACGTTTTCTGAGCAACTGACATCTTGAAGGATATGAGTATTCCGATCGATTCCAATCCAGCTTCGATCAAGACAGATTTGATTTTTATGGGTTGTTTTATCTTAAGGATGGCATGGTCTTAGTTGAACTGCTTGCACAAGGGGCAAAACTAGGAAACATCTTAAAGAGAGCGAGCTCCGCGACTCATCCTGTAATCGATTTTTGTTTTATAGGTTAATTTTCGATGACAGATGTCGTTCGTTCGTAACTGTTTTCTGTCCATCGAAGGTAGCTATTCAAGCATTTTCTAGCACCTAAAACTCCCCTATATCTTTCAATTATGAAAGGTTTGAGGATTCAGAAAAGGTTATTGATGTGCCAAACATGTTTGCTTTCTTGCTATCAATTTTATCATTGATATAGTATTTTCCTTCTTACGTATGAGGTTTCTATCAAGAAGTTTTTTTATATAAATTAAAGAATTGTTACATTTCAATTTTGAATCTTTTGGCTTATGCAATTTATTATTTAAAAGCATTTATCGTTCTCCTAAGAGTATCTCTGATTTGGGTCTTTTAAGGATTATGTTTTCTTCTTCTTAACCACTTCAAATAGCTTTGATATGTTCTTTCATCCACTGCACTTGATTCCCATTTGTGGATTTCATTATTGAATGTATATGCAAAGTGCAGGTACTTTGCATATGCTCGATTAATGCTCACTAAAATGTATGATCCTGATGTAGGACCTCCAAAATTTTGTTGGGGTTGATGCTCTAAATCTCGTAGGGTCCTGTAGTTTGTAAACACTTGTATGAACAAACATTCTGTATTTATATTATATGATATTTTATTCACTTCTCTCTATGAAATATATGATATTTTAGTTGCATTAACCACAAACCAATAAACTAAGATCCATGGTTGTCATTGTAACTTAAACATGTATGTGGAGACATACAAGTGGATCGTGTTTAAGTGATAACCTAAATGGTCTGTAGTATATGGATCAGGCTCGATACCTTATCCTAGTGACACTGCGAGTATGGCCCGCTTTATAGGTGTTACAAATGTTGTAAAGTGCTACAAATGATCTGATCCTGATCGTTTATGTATTAGACATGTGAGCGGGGATATTCTATACAAAGGAGTTTGTATAAAACCGGACCACGAATTGTTTAATCTCGTTATATAACGTCGTTCATAATTGAGACTTTCATTTCACTAGGATGACCATAGGTAACATGACCTAAATCCTGAGTGAGTTGTGAACTCCTACCTATGAGGGTGGTCCTTTGATTTGCATGGGTGAGATAGGCTAGATCGTTGACTCAACAAGCCTACCATTTTAGGCACTCGTCTTATTGGGGAGCTGAGAACTCAGCTACACAAGATGGAATTCACTCCTTCCCCGAAGCAGAGGTAAGTAGATAAATTGCTCCCTTAAGGGCTGATTTCGAGTCTTGAACAATGTAGCGTCACACCCTCTCTTGGCCCGAGAGGGGTTTAATCATAGTGAGATTATGATTTATTGTTCATTAGAAGGATCAGTGGTACTTAAGGAGTTAGATGTAACTACAGGGGCAAAACGGTGAATTAGCCCAGTTATACTTACAAGCGATTTGTGAAGGGTCATTGTACTGTTGATTAGTTATATTCAATGGACACAGAAATATATTTGTAATGCGAAGAGTGCAACTGTTGGTCCTTAGTGAAGTGCCCGACAGTTAACAGATGGTGGATAATGTGTGAGTTTAATCAATTATTCACGTACAGTTGGAGTTTCAAGCTATAGGTTCATAAGATCCCCTTGGTAGCTCAATCAATTTAAGTTGAGAATCAGTTTTTGGGTTAATTTGAAATGTTCAAATTATAAGAGGGAATTTCATTATATATGATATAAAAAAATTAATTCAATCATATATGATATAGTTGATATAATATATTTGATACATTATTGTTTAATTGGAGGAACTAAATATTTGAATATGATTCAAATATATTTTCTATGAATTAGATTCATAGTTATTAAATTTAATATAAATATGATTTATATTAAATTTCATAAAATAGAGAAAAAGAACTATGATTTATATATTGTATATAATACAACATCAAAACTATAGGTTATGAATATAATATGATAAGTTAGTTATCATATTTATTTATATTTATTAATTATTTGATAATTAACTTCTTTTTCTCCATAACCACCCTTAGTAGATAGTTGGTTGGTTTTATGGAAAAAATGGGATAAAAAAATGGTTTTCTAATTATTCCGTGAGACATCAGATATACTATCGGGTACACAATCGAGTATCTACATGATAGCTTGAGAGACTATATGATAGCCTCATTATCTAAACAATCGAGTAAGAAGTCTATGTGATAGACTTGTTTGTTTACACGACAGTGTTATTCCCTACACGATCGTCTTCCTCATCCACACCAAACCTTCCTTCTAACCAAAATTAGTTAGGCCCATCACTCTTGGATTTTCACACCAAGAAAACCGAGGTCATTAAGTGGTAATGTCCCTATTTGGTTCTAGGATCGAGTTGTTGTTTGCTGATTGTTAAAGAAGTGCCCGAATTGTTCATTGTGTTCGTGAATGAGTTTGATCAAGGGATTTACTTGAAGAACGGTTTTTCAAAGGTATAATCTTTCAATCTTTGTTTTTATTTTGAAAGCATGTTGTAGTTTAAGTTTTATGCATAATCTATTATGTATGACTGTAAATGTATGAGTTCATTCACAATGGGATTTGGACGATCCGCTTCTACTCAAAGGTTCTCTGTAAACGAAGTTCCTTCAATTGGTATCAGAGCCAGGTTATGTTCTGATTTCCAAATTCCATTTGCTATATTGAATTTCGTTTACAGTCTGGTGGGTTTTAAGTTTCTACAATGCGTTTAAGTGTTAAATTTTTGTGGATGTTGTTGATGGATAATTTCAGGATAGTTATCTCTATTTAGTGATTTCTATTTACTTTTACAAAAGTTAATTGTAAGGGCTCGTGTAAGTTTCTACAACTCTTCCTATCGAGTTTGTATTCATTTTAAGTTTTTGAGTCATTCATGAAGAAGCTTCAGAGGCAAGAGTTGTAGTTCGCTTCAATAGAGAAGAAGAAATGGTGGTCGCATCATGTAGCTCAAGTTAGATGATCGTTTAGATTTGGATGCGTTCGTGTAGAAATGTTCTACTTGATCATGTAGCATTTATTAAACGATCGCATAGCTAATGCTACACGATCGTGTAAAGAGTTTACTCGATTGTGTTGCGTTGGCTGCATGATTGTGTAGACGATCGGGGGTAAATGATCACATAGTATACGATACTTGGCACTTGCTATACAATCATGTAAAGTATCATGCTCATCACATAGTCGTTAGCTACATGATCACATGACATGCGTTACTCGAAGCGCGTTGCACGATCGCGTGGTTACCTTGGTATTTTCGGTGTGAGAATCTAAGAGTTGTGGGCTTTGTATGGACTTGGTTAGAGGAAGAGACTGGATGAACAACAATCGTGTAGACGATTGAGCATGTGGGAGATGACACATTCTATTGTATAGACGATGTGCTTAATCGTGTAGAAGAAGGCAGCCTATCGTATAGACAATGCCCCGCGATCGTTTAAATATGACCAACTGAGTGAACTATCATATAGTGACACTCCACGATCATTTAGTCTTTCTGTGAGCTATCGTTTAGTGAAACAAATTCACTTGATAGCATTCTCCGTGAGTTTCTTTTCGAAAGTAGCAACTCTTTTCATTTTAGGAAAACATTTTTCCTTTTATCCCACGGTTACCATAAAACCACCAATAACCTCCCACTCAATTGGTTATTAGAGAAAAAGAGATAATTATTAAATAATTAATATTATTATAAATAAATATGATAACCAACTTACCATATTATATTTATAACCTATAGTTTTAATATTTCATCTCATAAAACATATAAACCATAGCCTTTTTCTATTTTATGGTACTTAATGTAAATCATACTTACACTAATCCTCCACTTGATGTATCTCATAGATCATATCGATTATATCATATATATACTGAATTTCCTCTTGTCAATTTGAACATTTCAAATCAACCCTAAGAACTGATTCTCAACTTGAATCCATTGAGCTACCAAGGGGACCTTATAACCTGTAACTTGAAGCTCCAACGGTACGTGAATAACTACTAAACTTTTTAGTCACGAGATCCACCATCCGTTAACTGTCAGACACTCTAAGACGATAGGTGCACTCTCCTCACTATAGATATATTTTGTGTCCATATCAACCAATCAAAATGCAATAACCTTCATAGATCGTTCATAAGTACAGTTGGTCCAATTTACCGTTATGCCCCTATAGTTACATTATTTCCTTAAGTACCACTGATCCCTCTAATGAACATAAGTTATAGTCCTACTATGACTGAGTCCTCTCTTCCAAAGAGAAGCTGTGACCACTATGTTTCAAGACTTAGAATCAGCCTTAAGGGAGCAATCTATCTACTTACCCCTTCTTTGGGGAAGGAGTGAATTTCATCTTGTGTAACTAAGTTCCTAGCTCCCCAATAAGACAAATCCTCAAAAAGGTAAGCTTGTTGAGTTGGCAATCTGGCCACTCTCACCCATACTAATCAAAGAACCGCCCTCAAAGGCAGAAGTTCCTAAAACACTCAAGATTGAGGTCATGTCACCTATGGTCGTTTAGGTGAGATGTAAGTCTCAAGTATCAATGGCGTTTTATAAAGAGACGAATCATCTCGTGGTTCAGTCTTATATAAACTCTTTGTATAGGACACCCCTACTGCATGTCTCCATATGAATGGTCAGGATCAACCATCCATAGTAGTTCACAACATTTGTAAACCTCTACAAAGTGGGTCGAATCCGTAGTGTCACCAGGATCAGGTATCCCTCTTTAATCCTTATGCTACAGACCTTTTTAAATTATCACTTCAGGCATGATTCACTTGTATATCTCATATACATGCTTAAGTTTACATACAATAACCATGGAACTTTGTTTGTTGGATATGAGTAAATGGAAAATAATATAACTTTTATTTTATTCATAACAATGTGTACAAGTGTTTACAAACTACGAGACTTCGGAAGAATTAGGACACCAATCCCAACAATCTCCCACTTGTTCTAATGCCTTGGGAGACTAATGTACAACATATGAAAATTACAAGTTTAATATACAATAAACTATGGCATACTCTATACCCTAGTATCATCTCCCACTTGCCCTAGACAAGATATCACATGTCTCGTAGACCCAGACTCTCTAAATGACCCTCAAACATTTTCACCGTGAGAGCCTTTATAAACGGAACAGCAATGTTGTGCTCCGATGCAATCTTCGTGACTATCACATCACCGCGATGCACAATCTCACTGATCAAATGATATTTCCATTCTATATGCTTGCCTCTAAGATGATTTAGAGGTTCCTTCGAATTTGCCACAGCCTCGCTGTTATCACAATAAAGAGTGATCGGAAAAGACATGTTTGGAACAACTTCCAAATTTGTAAGGAATTTTCTCAGCCAAACAGCCTTTTTAGCTGCTTCACAAGTGGCTATGTATTCGGCTTCCATAGTGGAAACAGCCTTTTTAGCTGCTTCCTCACACTACAGCCCCTCCATTCAGAGTGAACACTGACCCTGATGTCGATTTCTAAGAATCTCTATCAGTCTGAAAATCAGAGTATGTGTATCTTATAAGGATCAAATCCTTATCTCCATACACGAGCATGTAATCCCTCGTTCTCCGAAGATACTTGAAGATCGTTTTGACTGTCGTCCAATGATCTAATCCTGGATTTGACTGATAACGACTAACAATCCCTACAGCATAGCAAATGCCAAGTCTAGTACACAACATTGCATACATTAAGCTTCCAACAGCTTAAGCATAGGGAATCGTCTCATCTCCTCAACCCCTGGAGGTGTCTTAGGACATTGATCCTTAGACAAAACGATTCCATGCCTGAAGGGTAATAAACCCCTCTTGGAATCCTGCATCTTGTACCTGATCAACACTCGATCGATGTACGATGCCTAAGACAAGGCTAACCTCTTATTCTTACGATCCCGAATAATCTGGATCCCTAGAACATACTGCACCTCACCCAAATCTTTCATTTGGAACTAGGCGGCTAGCCATTTCTTAATGTCAGTCAGAAAACCTACATCATTCCCAATGCGTAGAATATAATCCACGTACAGTACCAGGAAAGCTATTGAGTTGTTGATGATCTTCTTGTAAACACAAGGCTCATCAACATTCTGATCAAAGCCAAACAATTTTATCGCACTGTCAAATCTAATGTTCCACGATCTAGATGCTTGTTTCAGGCCATAAATGGACCTATTAAGCTTGCAAACTCTTTGCTCTTGATCTAGAACTATGAACCCTTATAATTAAGCCATGTAGATGGTCTCCTCAAGATTACCATTAAAAAAGGCAGTCTTGACGTCCATTTGCCATATCTCATAATCATAAAATGTGGCTATGAATAGGATTATCCTGATAGACTTCAGCATGACAACAGGTGAGAAAGTTTCCTCATAGTTCACTCCCTCGACCTGGGTATAACCCTTTACCATGAGTCTAGCCTTAAAGGTTTTCACCTTTCCATCTATATCTCATTTTCGCTTGTAGATCCACTTACACTCTATAGGTTTTACCCCATTAGGCTGATCCACAAGTTCCCAAACGTTATTGAAATACATACTCCATTTCCTGGTTCATGGCCTTAATCCACTCATCTTTTTCAACATCCTCCATTGCTTACTTAAAAGACAATGGATCCTCGACCCCATCATTAGAAATGATGTTCTGGGCTTCCATTAAACCCATGTAGCATTCCGGTGGGTTCATAACCCTCCCATTACGTCGAGGCAATCTCAATTCTTGAAATGGTTGACTAGATGTACCGACCTCAACGACTCTTGTTGATTTATCGGTCTGTTCAACAACCTTTGTTGAACCCTCAAGAGTCTCACTAGAAGTCTCAAGTAAAATAAGTTTACTTCGTGGTTTATAATCCCCGTGGTTTTCTTCCAAGAAGATAGTATTTATAGAAACAAACACTTTGTTCTCACTCGGATCATAGAAGTATCCACCCCTTATCTCCCTAAGGTAGCCTACAAAGAGGCAAACTTTTAAACGTGATTCCAACTTCTTCGGGTTAGCCACAAGCACGTGGGCCAGACACCCCCAAATCCTGAAGTGGCGTAAACAACCTTTACGGCTTCTCCATTACTTAAAAGGTGTTTTAGAAACACTTTTTGAGGGAACGTTGTTTAGAACATGCAGTCTCTAATGCAAAAACGAGTCTGAAAGATGAGCATAACTCATCATAGACCGAACTATGTCCAACAAGGTTCTATTTCTCCTTTCTGATATACCAATCTGTTGAGGTGTACCTGAGGCCGAAAGTTGGGACGTAATTCCATGTTCTATCATATAGTTTTGGAATTTAAGGTCCATATACTCTCCACCATGATTAGATCATAGTTTTTTTATCTTCTTACCTAACAAGTTTTCAACTTCAACCTTATACTCCTTGAAGTTCTCAAAGGCTTCAGACTTACATTGCATTAGGTAGAGATACTCGTACCTTGAATCATCTATGAAAGAGATGAAATATTCATACCCACCTCGAGCTCTAACACTCATCGGACCATAGAGGTCTAAATGTATAAGCTCCAAGGTTTCCTTGGCTCTGTAACTTTTTCCAGTAAAAGGTCTTGATCATCTTGCCTTCAAGGCATGATTCACACATCGGCAAGGAGTTCTCTTCTAAACTCTTTAGAAGTCCACATTTCACCAACTGCTCAATCCTATTGAGGTTGATGTGACCTAACCTTAAATGTCAAAGATGGGCATTTTCCTTAGGAGAAACCTTTGGTCTTTTAGCTGTTGTCATCATACTGAACATTTCAGTATTAAGCAAGCCTTTTATGACAAGACCTTAGTACATACAAGTTATTTTCCATTGAACCAAAACCAATCTCCATACCATTCTTGAAAATAAAAACTTTACTCTCAGAAAAGGAGACGGTATATCCTTGTTCAATGAGACAAGAAACCGAGATTAAGTTTCTCTTTATACGAGGAACTACAAAAACATTATCTAGTAACAGATAATGTTTCTTGTCCAAAAATAACTTCAACCTGCCTACAGCAACAGCTAAAACAACCTCACTAGTACTGACTCGAAGAGTCATTTCTCCCTGTGTCAACGTTTGATAAGAGAAACTAACGTGGTTAATAGCACCCGAATCAAGGATCTAGGCAGAATCATCATTCTCTACCAAACACGTCTCCAAGACCAATAAATCATATTTACCGTCTTTAGATTTCCTCCTCTTTTGGAGAATAGTGGGATCAGTATTAGAACCTAAATAAGCTCCAAGTTTCATTTCAGAGAACACTTCTTGTCGATGAACTTTAACAGAGTCAGCAACACTTGTTTTCTCCTCTTGGAGGTTATTTTGAGAAATGACACTACTGGTGTCTTTGTCATCCATCCTCTATGCTCGAAAGGTAAGAACTTACGTTCAAAAAATTCATGAAACGAGTCCATAATCTCACGTGCAATAACCATGTTCTCAACCCTTTTGGTCAAAGCATCAGGTAGGCTAGCCAATATGTGAATTTGGGCCAATGAATTAGCCTTCATCCACACCTCATATGCATTACGAACACTTCGTGGTGCATCAAGGGTCGGGACTTGAGGACATTCCTCAACCATGACAAAACTCGAGGTCGTTTACCACGAAATACGTTTTACAAGACTCTTTCCACTATATGTAATTGGTCAAACTAGAGGCATTTAACGAAAAATTAAACATGTTGCTGAAAACACAAACACATTGACCAACATTAGGTTTTAAGCAAATACTCGTTGAAAAAAATACAATATCCAATACAGTTTAACAAAACTAACATGAACCCGTGTGACAGTTTCGCAATGATGCTTCAAAGGTTTAGGACAAAAGCCGTCGAAGGGTAGTCAATTTATCCCTCCTCTGAATTGAGACATTCTCAACCAGCCATTAATACCATAACAACTCTTGCTCCTATAATGACTAGCCATCATTGATTTGGTCAAGAAATCATTAACTTACTTAACAATTTCCCTTAAGTGTGACCCATCATTTTACGCCCTAGAGTTTCACCCCAAGCAGCCAATCTGAAGGGAAAACATCTGAGTGGGACAAAAACTAAAGTGGCCTTATTCATTTCTGGAGTTCTCCTTGATAATGACCAACTGCACAAAACCCATCTGAAGGGGGACGCTCCTAGGGCGCCACGAGGGAGTGCAATAATGATCTCACGGTGTGAACCGATGAAGGAGACTGTAGGACGTGTTGACACACAACCTTCACCCACTTACTATAAATACTCTCTTTGTCCACCTTGATATTGACTCATGCGAACACCATCCGAAGGGGGATTCTCCCAAGGCACGACGAGGCCAA
This sequence comes from Benincasa hispida, assembly GCF_009727055.1. Lineage (NCBI taxonomy): Eukaryota > Viridiplantae > Streptophyta > Magnoliopsida > Cucurbitales > Cucurbitaceae > Benincasa > Benincasa hispida. Next base: position 76,863,371 of record NC_052349.1, read on the forward strand.
GCATGAATCTCACGACGTGAACATTCAGGGAGAAACGTGAGTGGAATCATTGACATATCATATATATCTCTTCCTCCACTGAGTATTTTATAACCTAGGGTTTAGTTTACTTAGAAAAAATACGGCTTAGAATTTTAACTAAGTGACTTTTTAGGTTTTCCCAAGAGTAACATTTACCTTGGAAAGTTGAACAACTTTTGATCATCATCCATTAAACCCTTTAACGGAGTCTTTGATCTACTAACGCATGCTTGCAGAAAATCTATCTAGTTCACCTTTCAGGTAGGTTCCCAGGTTGGCTCTGATACCAATTGAAGGAAATCAGACATGAAGATTTCCATGAGCAATAGAAGGATTGTTCCAAATTTCATTCGATATTGAACATACATAATTACAGTCAAGAAACGGGAACTAACAGGTCATGAAACAACTAGAAATTACAGCATGCTTTAGATGAGATCAAGGGATAGAGTATCATACCTTTGAAGACTCATTCTTCAAACTCCCTCGACCAGTCTCCAAGCATCCAAGACAACAATACACAAATGCTCGAACATAACGACTGCAACATAACACGATCAACAACAAACACGAACCCAATGATCTCAAAGATCACGAACCCAACGAATGGCCTCCAAAACTTTGAACTAAATCGAGTTGAATGAGGATACCACCACAATGGTTACCTTGGTATTCTCGATGTGAGAATCTAGGAGTTGTGGGCTCTGTATGGACTTGGTTAGAGGAAGAGATTGGAGGAACAACCATCATAGCAACTCTTTTCATTTTAGGAAAACATTTTTCCTTTTATCTCACGGTTACCATAAAACCATCAATAACCTCCCACTCAATTGGTTATTAGAGAAAAAGAGATAATTATTAAATAATTAATATTATTATAAATAAATATGATAACTACCTACCATATTATATTTATAACCTATAGATTTAATATTTCATCTCATGAAACATATAAACCATAGCTCTTTTTCTATTTTATGGTACTTAATATAAATCATATTTATATTAATCCTCCACTTGATGTATCTCATACATCATACCGATTATATCATATATAATTGAATTTCCTCTTGTCAATTTGAACATTTCAAATCAACCCTAAGAACTGATTCTCAACTTGAATCCATTGAGCTACCAAGGGGACCTTATGAACCTGTAACTTGAAGCTCCAACGGTACGTGAATAACTTACTAAACTCTTTAGTCACGGGATCCACCATCCGTTAACTTCTGGGCGACAGCTGCACTTTCCTCACTACAGATATATTTTGTGTTCATATCAACCAATCAACAGTGCAATAACCCTTTCAGATCGCTCGTAAGTACAGTTACGCTAATTTACCGTTATGCCCCTATAGTTACATCTAACTTCTTAAGTACCACTGATCCCTCTAATGAAGTTATATAAAGAAACGAATCATGGTCCGGTCTTATACAAACTCTTTGTATAAGACACCCTCGCTCGCATGTCTCCACATGAATGGTCAGGATCAATCATCTGTAGTAGTTCATAACACTTGTAAATACTTGTAAACCTCTACAAAGTGGGACGTATTCATAGTGTCACAAGGATCAGGTATCCCTCCTTAATACTTATACTACAGACCTTTTTAGGTTATCACTTAAAGCATGATCTACTTGTATGTCTCATATACATGCTTAAATTTACATACAGTAACCATGGAGCTTTGTTTATTGGATATGAGTAAATGCAAAATAAAATAACTCTTATTTTATTCATAACAATGTGTACAAGTGTTTACAAACTACAAGACTTCAGGAGAATTAGGATACCAATCCTAACAGATAAAACATGGAATAGTTTTCCAATTCTCAACACCTGGTACACCTCAGCAGAATGATGTATTAGAGATGAGAAATCGAACCTTGTTGGATATGTTTCGGTCGATGATGTGTTACCCTTCCTTACCTGAGTCGTTTTGGGGTTTTGCAGTAGAGACTGCAACTTAGATCCTGAACCGTGTTCCCTTTAAGAGTGTTGCCAGAACACCTTTGGAGTTATGGAATGGTTATAAAGCTAGTTTATGTCATTTCCGTATCTGGGGTTGCCCAGCACATGTGCTTAAGACTAATCCAAAGAAATTGGAACCACGTTTGAGGTTATGCCTATTTGTAGGTGATAACTTGTAAAAATACAAGTTATTTATACCATCTTATTTAGAATATGCGGAAAAAAGAAGGAAAAAGTTGTATCGAACGTATAGAAATTGGCTTAGAAACGCAAAAGTTGTAAAGTGTCGGAAGCACACCCGCTAATCCCGTTGCGATGGCAAAATAGAATGTCCAAGTCTTTGTTTTACAAGAAACAAGTCACCGCATGCGGCGATCGATCCTGGATAAAAAGATCGACGCATTTGCATCGCATGCGGCGATCGATCGTAGATGAAAAGAGCGACGCATTCGCAGGGATTTCTGAAATTGTACAGCTTTTCTGTTGTAGGATATGACAAATTGAATGTGGAGCAGAGCGAACGTTTCCACCAAGCCATGGCAGAAAAAGCAGCTTTTCAGAGCAGGACCACTAATGAAGGAGGTGCCAAGGTCTATAAATAGCTACATTAATTTCAAAGAGGGGAGGCTGGTCTGAAAAGACAACTAGAGAAAATCCAGGAAAACGATGAGACAAGACCGAAAGGGAAGTCTCGGGAGCCAAAAATTCATCCACAAGCCCGAAGAGAAGCTCTGTGCAAAGATCAATTCTACCTGGGAAACCAGACTAAAAAGGAAGTTTTCCACCACACTCCTCCTGTTGGATCGATATGGCAACCCTAGAGGGGGATGAATATGGTTTAATTAAACTTTTTTTTAAATTAACCCAATTAAACTAATTAATACACTTTTATAAATAATAAGAAAAATTCAAATTATGCAACAAATAAGATGACAAAAAATGTGATAATTTAATTCTATCAAATTTTAGCAAATAAATAAGAACAAACTAAAACATACAATAAATTGCTTAAATTAATTGCAAAAATAAAAAGGAAAGAGTTAGAGAAGAAGACACCGTAATTTTTATAGTGGTTTGATCAAACTCGACCTACTCCACTCCCCAAGCGCCTCTTGGAAATTTGAATAAAATTTTTCCGACTCTTTCCACGGATTAGAGCCCAACCGTTACACCACCACTCCTTTTACGGGTTCAAGAGCAAACCCGATCTTTTCCATGGTTTAGGATCAAACCGTTACAAATGTTGGAATTTTTGAAGAACACAATACAACTCTCACTAGAGTGGATTTACAAGTTTAAGCACTCAACAAGTTTATCCTCACAATACAATAACATTCTCTCAAGAATAAAATGAAAAGAAAAAAAATTGGGAACTTAGAAACAATGGAACTTTTCAGTTTTGGAGGATTATGAAATGTAAAATTTGTTGGTTTAAAAATTGGAGAGGAAGATGATTTAATAGAGATGAAAAATTTTTTAGAAACCACAATTAATTTGGACCATTGGATTTTGGAAAAGAAAAATCAATGGTGGAAATTTTAAACTAAACTAGTAATTAGATACAAACAAACAAAATATAATAGTAAATTCCTTTTCTTTTGAAATTCATTTTCTTTTTAAAATTAATCCAAAAAATTAAAAAAAACATACCATGTGTCAAAAACTAGTAGTTAGACACAAACATAAAATAATATTAAATTTATTTTCTTTTTAATTCATTTTCTTTTTAAATTCATTCTTTTTAAAGGAAATCCAAAAATAAAAAACATACCATGTGTAAAAAATTAGCCGTTAGACACAAACATAAAATAATATTAAATTTATTTTCCTTTTAAATTTCTTTTTAATTTCCATTTTTTTATTTTAAATCAATCCAAAAATCAAAAGTTCATTATATGTTAATCTCTTAATGATCCACTATTCAACCAACATGCTGCCACATGTCTACATGCAAATGGTCTGGTTATGCCACATCATCTACCATGGTATTTTCTCTATAGACTTGTTTCGGTCATATCGTCTTCGTTTTAGCTCCGATTTGAGTGATTCAAGAGGTATTGGAATCGTTGTTCCGAGCTCTATGTTATGGACATATTAAAACACTAAGATTTTCAGTAATTAAAATTTGAGTTTGTTATCATCAAAA
>NC_052349.1:76867533-76880203 GCF_009727055.1 Benincasa hispida
ACATTGATTAATTAATTAATTTAAAATTAATTAATTTGAGATTAAGAGCCAAAAAAGCTAACAATCTCCCCCTTTTTGATGATGACAAACCATTCAAGAAAAATAGCTTGAAATACATGTAAGTCATATGTAGCACATAATAAAATTCAACATTATCACCATAAAGGATCATTCTTGAAATTCACTCAAAAAAATAAATTCTCCCTCTAATTAATACAATCAAAATCATAACAAATTTATAACATATTTTTCTTAAACTCCTCCTCGTTTGGAATCATCAAAAATAATAATTAAAATTTAGAACTACATAAATGTTTCCCTTAAAAACATGAACATAAATTTAGCAAACTCCTCCTAAGAATATTAACACATGCTTTCCATATCTCCCCCTATCAAAATGCCTTCTAAAATATTTAACAAGTAAAATTATAAAATCAAGAGGCATCACAACGAATAATACCAAGCTCAAGCCTATTTTTGTAAAATTTTTCTTCATTCAAAGGCTTGATAAAAATATTCCGCTAATTGATTATTAGAACTACAAATTCAAGAGTAATATTATCATTTTGCACATGCTCTCTAATAAAGTGATGCCTAATATCAATATGCTTAGTCTAGAATGATGTATAGATTTTTTAGTCAAATTAATAGCACTAGTATTATCAAAAAATATAGGCGCATTATAAAACTTTAATCCAAAATCACAAAAGTTTTGTTTCACCCAAAGAATTTGAGCACAACAACTAGCAACTGTAATATATTCCACTTCGGTGGTGGATAAGGCAACCGAATTTTGCTTTTTACTAAACCAAGAAACTAAGGAACTACCAAAAAATTGACAAGTCCCACTAGTACTCGTACGGTCAAGTAAACTACCCGCAAAATCACATCGGAATATCCTACCCAAATTAAATTCAACATTTCTAGGATACCATAAGCCTAAATCAATAGTACCAAATAAATATTTAAGAATTCTTTTAACGGCATGTAAGTGTGATTCCTTAGGACAAGATTGAAATCTAGCACAAAGATATACACTAAACTAATATTCGGGTCTACTAGCGGTTAAATAAAGTAAAGATCCAATCATACCTCTATAAGTTTTATATCCACACACTTACCTTTTTCATCATTGTCAAGCTTAGTGGATGTGCTCATAGGAGTTTTTGCAATTTTACCTTCATTGAATTTGAACCTTTTGAGAAAATCCCTTGTGTATTTTTCTTGACTTATGAAAATACCATCCTTGAGTTGTTTGATTTGGAGTCCAAGGAAGAAGCTAAGTTCTCCCATCATACTCATCTCAAATTCACTATGCATACATTTAGAAAATTCTTCACACAATGATGGATTAGTAGAAAAAAATAATATCATCCACATATATTTATACTAAAAGCATATCATTTTTCTTTAGTTTTAATAAAAAGAGTAGTATCAATTTTACCCATTTTAAATCCATCTTCAAGCAAGAAATTACTAAGTCTTTCATACCAAGCTCTTGGAGCTTGTTTTAAGCCATAAAGAGCATTTTTCAACTTATAGACATGATTAGGAAATCAAAAACTTTCAAACCCCGAAGGTGTTCTACATAAACTTCCTCCATGATATAATCATTTAAAAATGCACTTTCACATCAGTTTGATACAAAATGAAATTCTTATAAGAAGCAAAAGCAAGCAACATTCTAATAGCTTCTAATCTAGCAACGGGGTGCAAAAGTTTCTTCATAATCTTTCCTTCCTCTTGACAATAACCTTGAGCTACAAGTCTAGCTTTATTTCTAATGATATTTCCATTTTCATCCATTTTATTTCTAAAGACCCATTTAGTTTTAATATATAGAAGCACTGAGAGAGCCTAGGGACTAACTCCCAAACTTTATTACTTTCAAAATTGATTTAATTCTTTCTTGCATAAACAAAATCTAAAATTCATCATATTTCGGCATCTTTAAAACTTTTTGGTTCAATTGAGAACAAAAGCAAGATTATTAAACATATTAAGAGAGGAACGAGTTTTCACACCTGTTCGGGATCACCAAGAATTAATTCTTGGGATGGAAGGAGCATACTCCACTCTTTAGGCATGGATGAAGAACCAACTTCGTTCTTTTCGATTAAGCTCACATTCTTTTACTTGAAACAATTTCCTTGCTTTGTCACTAACAAGTAAATCTCCAAAATTCCTTCTAAACATCATAACTATAAAATAGGCTCATTAGAAATAAACATTGCAAGACTCATCAAATATTACATGCATAGATTCCTCAATTACTAAAGTTCTTTATTGAAAACTCAATAAGCTTTACTAGTAGAGGAATAGCCAAGGAAAATACCAACATCCGTCTTAGAATCAATTTTCCAAGTTTTTCTTTGTTATTCAAAATAAACATTTGCAACTAAAAACTTTGAAATACCCAATAATTTGGATTTTGTTTAGCCAAAGTCATAAGGATTTTATCCAAAGAAATGTCTAATTAAACTCTATTTAAACATAACAAGCAGTGTTAACGGCTTCCGCCCAAAAGTATGTAGGTAAACCATACTCATGCAACATTGATCTAGAAAATTCTTGTAAAGTACGATTTTTTCTTTCAAATACACCGTTTTGTTGAGGAGTTCTTGGAGCAGAGAAATTATGAGGAAAACCATTTCTTCACAAAAAGTTTCAAAAAGTATTGCTATCAAATTCTCCTCCATGATCACTCCCAATTTTAGAAATCAAAAACCTTTTTCATTTTGAACTCTTTTTGCAAAACTAGAAAGGCTTTCAAAGCATCATCCTTATGTTTTAGCATCAAAACCCAAGTAAATCTTGAAAAATCATCAACTATCATAAAGGCATAAATAGTTCCCTCCAAAATTAGCAATTCTGAAGGGCCAAAATAAGTCCATGTGTAATAGTTGAAGGGGTCTAGTTGTAGAGATTACATTTTTAGATTTGAAAGAGGACTTAGGTGGCTTGCCCATTTGACAAGCATCACAAAACTTTTTCTTTTCAAATTTAAATTTGGGAAGACCTCTAACCAAAAAAATTCTTGAAATATTTGAAATTAAGTACAATGCTACTAGCATGTCCTAGTATCTCTTTAGCGGTTTTGCAAATAGACACTCTATTATACTCAACTTCATTCAAAGCACAAAATAAGCAATTAATAGCTTTGGCATTTAAAGAGCATGCTTTCTTTTCATTTATTGACCATTCTTCCTTGGGTTTTATAGTGCTAACACCATCAACATCTTTTGTTGGAATTTTAAAACCTTCCTCAACAATATCCATAAATCATAATCAATAGAAAGCAAGAAAAATCTCATTCTATTTTTCCAATAACTATAATTAGTACCATTAAAGAAAATAGGCTTTGTAATAGATTGACTGTCGGTAAAAGGGATAAAACCTAAAGTTTTCATAGCTCAAAAACAATTAAGTTTATCAAGAAATAAATATTTCAAGAAGAGCAACCCACTCTGATACCAATTGTTGGACCGATATGGCAACCTTAGAGGGGGTGAATAGGGTTTAATTAAACTTTTTTTTAAAATTAACCCAACTAAACTAATTAATATACTTTTTATAAATAATAAGAAAAATTCAAATTATGCAACAAATAAGATGACAAAAAAGGTGATAATTTAATTCTATCAAATTTTAGCAAATAAATAAGAACAAACTAAAACATACAATAAATTGCTTAAATTAATTTCAAAAACAAAAAGGAAAGAGTTAGAGAAGACGACACTGTAATTTTTAGAGTGGTTCGGTCAAACTCGACCTACTCCATTCCCCAAGCGTCTCTTGGGAATTTGAATAAAATTTTTCCGATTCTTTCCACGAATTAGAGCCCAACCGTTATACCACCGCTCCTTTTACGGGTTCAAGAGAAAACTCGATCCTTTCCATGGATTAGGATCAAACTGTTACAAAGAAGAACACAATACAACTCTCATTAGAGTAGATTTACAAGTTTAAACACTCAACAAGTTTATCCTCACAATACAATAACACTCTATCAAGAATAAGATGAAAAGAAAAAAAAAATTGGGAACTTAAAGAGAGCAACAATGGAACTTTTGAGTTTTGGAGGATTATGAAATGTAAAATTTGTTGGTTTAAAAATTGGAGAGGAAGATGGTTTATATAGAGATGGAAAAATTTTTAGAAATCACAATTAATTTGGACCATTGGATTTTGGAAAAAAAAAATCAATGATGGAGATTTTAAACTAAATTAGTCTACAAACAAAATATAATATTAAATTTCTTTTTCTTTGAAAGTCATCTTCTTTTAATTAATCGCAAAAAAAAAACATACCATGTGTCAAAACTAGCCGTGTTGACACACAACATAAAATAATATCAATCATTTTTCCTTTTAAATTCATTTCTTTTAAATCATTCTTTTAAGTCAACCAAAAATAAAAAACTACCATGGTGTAAAAATTAGGCCGATAGTACAAACAAAAATAATATAAATTTTTTTTTCTTTTTAATTTCTTTTTAATTTCAATTTTTTTATTTTAATCAATCCAAAAATAAAATTCTATCAATATGTTAATGCTTAATGATGCCCGACGTATTCAACCAATATGCTGCCACATGTCTACATGCAAATGGTTTGGTTATGTCACGTCATCCACCACGGTATTTTCTCTATAGACTTGTTTCGGTCATATTGTCTTCGTTTTAGCTCCGATTTGTGTGATTCAAGAGGTGTTGGAATCTTTGTTCCGAGCTCTACGCTATGGACATATTAAAACACTAAGATTTTTAGTAATTAAAAATTGAGTTTGTTATCAAAACATTGATTAATTAATTAATTTGAGATTAATGGCCAAAAAGCCAACACCTCCTACACACCGGCAAGCAAATCGTCTCCGATCGAGATCCATGTCAAGACATTGACACGCTTTCCTTATTTGTTCTCACTTTCTATTCATCAACTGTTGTTCATTTCTAATCCTTCATTCATTCATCTGTTACAAACGCTTTATCGTTATCTTTTAATATCATTATCATATTCATCGTCATTTCTCTGTTCACACCCATACATCCATCTTCCACTTCTCTCACTATGTGTAACTAATCCCCCAGGGTGAGGGGGAAGGATTAAGCGAGTAAGTTAATCCATGTTGAAGAAATTAGCTAAGTTTAGCTAACGCATGCTCAACGGCATCTTCATCTGTGAGAGCAAAAGTGAAGATGTTAATCCACCTCTCGAAAGAAGGTTGGAAAAATGCGTTAACTAAAGCAAGAAGTATTTTCAGAGATGGAAACAACCTTGCGTTTGCAACATTCATCCCTGATTCACCATAGACATATGAGAACGCGGCCAATCACTGAGAGGTGTAAGCCAAGGGAAAGCGGAACCTTAGTTGCGTCCTCAACAGGATCGACGAACTTGCAATGTCCTTTCCCCTAACCCTTTCTCTTTCTGACACATTTCACAAGACTTGTCATCGCATTCCATCAGATACTTGCACATCTTCACAATCAGTCATTTATTTGTTTATTTATTTATTTGTCATTTCATTTTATTTTGTCATCGCATTTTATTTTATCATCACATTTTACTTTTCCCAATACAATTCATTATTATTTTGTTTTCAATCGCATATATCACATTAATATCGCATTGATCATTGCAATCCCCGTGTTCAACCTCAGATCACTCTGAGAAACTTGCATTGGAATTATACTTGGTTCCAACGCAAGAAAACTTGTGACACGCGCGTACTACATGAACGCATACTACGAACGCATATCAGCAGCATCACATACATTATTTTAGAACGTAGTATCGCATTTATTATCGAGAAGCACATATACATCATCCACACGTCATCATCCACTTCATCACACCATCAATCCATTTTTCCATCTTTGCGGTAGCATTACATTACATTGCATTACACATCGCGTTCCATCCGCCACAATTAAAATTTCATTCAACAAGTTTTTGAATGAACTTGCCCAGCACATGTGCTTAAGACTAATCCTAAGAAATTGGAACCACATCGAGGTTATGCCTATTTGTAGGCTACCCCAAAGGGACGCGAGGGGGTTATTTTTATAATCCTAAAGAAAACAAAGTGTTTGTATCGAAAAATGCTACTTTTCATGAGGAAGATCATATAAGGGAGCACAGACCTAGAAGCAAAATTATGTTGAATTAGCTTTCCAAAGAAACTACTGAATCTTCAACAAGAGTTGTTGAAGAGCCTACTACCTCAACAAGAGTTGTTGATGTAGGTTCATCTAGTAGGTCAAATCCACCTCAAGTGTTGAGGGAACCTTGACATAGTGAGAGGGTTGTGAAGCCGCCTATTCGCTATATGGGTTTAACTGAAATCCTAGTTGTGGTAGTTGATGGCGAGGTTGAGGATCAATTGTCTTACAAGAAGGCAATGGAGGATGTTGACAGAGATGAATGGGTCAAAGCCATGGATCTCAAAATGGAGTCTATGTACTTTAATTCAGTTTGGGATCTTGTAGATCAACCTGATAGGGTTAATTAAATCTATATGTTGTAAATGGATCTACTAGAGGAAACAGAGTGTTGATGGAAAGGTGCAAACCTTCAAGCTAGACTGGTGGCAAAGGGTTATACCCAGGTAGAGGGAGTCAACTATGAGGAGATTTTCTCGCCTGTTGCCATGCTAAAGTCTATCCGCATCCTCCTATCCATTGCCTCATATTATGACTATGAGATATGGTGAATGGATGTCAAGACTACTTTTCTGAATGGCAATCTTAAGGAGAACATTTATATGGTGCAACTTGAGGGATTCATAGTCCAAGGTCAAGAGCAAAAGGTTTGCAAGCTATATCGGTCCATTCATGAATTGAAATAGGCATCTCGATCTTGGAACATAAGGTTTGATATTGCGATCAAATCTTATGGCTTTGATCAAAACATTGATGAGCCTTGTATCTACAAGAAGATCATCAACAATTCAGTAGTTTTCCTAGTGTTATATGTAGATGATATCCTACTCATTGAGAATGATGTAGGCTTACTGACTACAGTTAAGAACTGGCTAACGACCCAATTCCAAATGAAATATTTGGGAGAGGCTCAATTTATTCTTGGAATTCAGATCTTTCGGGGTCGTAAGAATAAAATGCTAGCATTGTCTCAAGCATCGTACATTGACAAGATGTTGATACTCGATGAAGAACTCCAAGAGGGGCCTATTGCCTTTCAGGGACGGAGTTACATTGTCTAAGGAACAGTGTCCTAAGATACCTTAAGAGGTTTAGGAAATGGACGGGTCCCCTATGCATTGTCACAGGCAGTTTGATGTATGTGATGTTATGTACAAGACCTGACATCTGCAACGCAATGGGGATAGTCAATAGATATCGGTCTAATCCATGATATGATCATTGGACAACCGTTAAGAACATCCTCAAGTATCTTCGAAGAATGAGGGACTACATGCTTGTGTATGGTTCTAAGGATTTGAACCTTACAGGATACACTAACTCTGATTTTCAGACTGATAGGGATTCTTGGAAATCCACTTCAGGATTAGTGTTCACTCTTAATAGAGAAGTTGTAGTATGACGAAACACCAAGCAGGGGTGCATCGCGGACTCCACCATGGAGGCCAAGTATGTAGCGACTTGTGAAGCTGCTAAGGAGGCCATTTGGCTTAGGAAATTCCTGATTGATCTGGAATTTGTTCTAGACATGTCTAGGCCCATCACCCTTTATTGTGATAATAGTTGTGATGTGACGAATTTCTGTGAGCCTAGGAGTCATAAGCGCGGCAAGCACATTGAGTGGAAATACCATCTCATTCGAGAGATTGTGCATCGAGGGGACGTGATTGTCACGAAGATAGCTTCGAAGCACAACGTTGTTGATCCGTTTACGTAGGCCCTCACGATTACAATGTTTGAGGGTCACTTGCAGAGTATGGATCTATGGGACAAACCACGGCTGGACTAGGGCAAGTGGGAGATCTTGTACTGGGCTTGTTTGTGCCCTAGTTTATTGTTCTTTTAATGAACTTGTAATTTGATTATCCTTGTCATGACTCCACTAGCTTTAGGACAAGTGGGAGATTGTTGGGGTTGATGCTCTAAATTTTGTAGGGTTCTATTGTTTGTAAACATTTGTATGAACAAACATCCTGTGATTTATAATATATGATATTTTATTCACTTCTGTCTATGAAATATATGATATTTTAGTTTCATTAACCACAAACTAATAAACTAAGATCCATGGTTGTCATTGTAACTTAAACATGTATGTGGAGACATACAAGTGGATTGTGTTTAAGTGATAACCTAAATTGTCTGTAGTATATGGATAAGGTTGGATACCTTGTCCTTGTGATACTACGAGTATGGTCCACTTTGTAGGTGTTAAGATGTTGTAAAGTGCTACAAATGATCTTATCCTAATCATTCATGTATTAGACCTGCGAGCGGGGATATTCTATATAAAGGAGTTTGTATAAGATCAGACCACAAAATGTTTAGTCACGTTATATAACGTCGTTCATAATTGAGACTTTCATTTCACTAGGATGACCATAGGTAACATTATCTGAATCTTGAGTGAGTTGTGAACTCCTGCCTATGAAGGCGGTCCTTTGATTTTCATGGGTGAGAGTGGCCAGATCGTCAACTCAACAAACCTACCATTTTGGGGATTCGTCTGATTGGGGAGCTGGGAACTCAACTACACAAGATGGAATTCACTCCTTCCCTGAAGCAAGGGTAAGTAGATAAATTGCTCCCTTAAGGGCTGATTCTGGGTCTTGAACAATGTAGCACCACACCCTCTCTTGGCTGGAGAAAGGTTTAGTCATAGTGGGACTATGATTTATTGTTCATTAGAGGGATCAGTGGTACTTAAGGATTTGGATGTAACTACAGGGACAAAATGGTAAATTGGTCCAATTATTGTTGATTGGTTATATCCAATGGACACAGAAATATATCTGTAGTGTGAAGAGTGCAGCTTCCGATCTTTAGTGAAATGCCCAGCAATTAACGGATGGTGGATAATGTGATTAAAGAGTTTAATCGGTTATTCGCGTACCGTTAGAGCTTTAAGCTACAAGTCCATAAGGTCCTCTTGGTAGATCAATGGATTTAAGTTGAGAATTAGTTTTTGGGTTAATTTGAAATGTTCAAATTAATAAGAGTGAATTTTTTATTATATATGATATAATTAAATTAAGTTAATTATATATGTTGGATTGTATCAGCAAGCAGTGGAATTAACAAGGATGATTAAGCACTCTAATTCATTAATTTTGGCAGAAACTAAAACATGCTCTTGCGGAAATAAGTGGGTTTCAAGTCATACCTTTGTAAAACTTCTTCAAAGCTCGATTTCCAGCTACAAATTTCTCTAAATCTCGTTGTAGATCACCACAAGATCTTTCCCACTATTCTCTTGGTGATCTAGATTGAGTTGTGAGACTCAAAATAAGCTTGAATGAAGGGAACTTGGAGAAGAGCTCACGGTAGCAACCCACTTGAAGAACACCTTCTTCAACACAAATTTTTCAACAAAAATTCTATCGATTGCATGCCTCAATTCCACTTCAATCTTCTCAATATATTGCAAACTATCATGCAAAGAAGATGGTTGCATGAGACGCAGCTCATGCTTGGAGTTATTGAAGCCAAAGTTTATGGGTTTTGTGTGAGCTACTTTGAAGGTAAATGGAAAATCCCATAAATCCATTTTGTGTTATTTAATCTTTTTCAATTTTTCAATTGATTTCAAAAACCAATTTGTTTTCTAATTAAAACATTATTAATTTTACAAAATTAATTTCATAAATTAATTTTCTTAATAAAATTAATAAATAATTATTTAAACAATGTTTAAATAATTATAATTAATTTAATATCAAATATTAAATTAATTTTACACAAATCCACCTTCATATATTCAAATCATATTTAAATATTAATTCTCCAATTCAATTAAACATATAATTATATCTCATATAATTACTAATTCCTTTAATCTAATTTGAACGTTTCAAATTAACTTATCACGTTACTCTAAAGCTAATCCATTTTCGAGCTAGTAGGGGGACATCGCGAACCTACAGATCATGGGCTCCAACGATCCGAGATTAATAAGCTAAACTCATTAAACGGAATTAACCCTCATTCGTTAACTAATGGGTCACTCCACTAAAGCTCATAGTTGAACTCCCCTCACTATAAATATATTATGTCCACTCGATATAACCATGATTAGTAAGTTAACCCTTCACAGGTTATTCGTAATAATGGTTGGGTCAAATGTCTGTTTTACCCCCGAGATTACCTCTTGTACCTTAAGTCCCATTGATTTTCTAATGAACAATTGATTTGTGATCCAATCAACAAACTGAGACCTTTTCGGGCCAATGAGAGGGTGGGGCCCCTTATTCAAGACTCATATTCAGCACTTAAGGGAACAACCTCTCTACTATCCCTAACAGCGGGTAGGAGTGAATTTCTTCTTGCACCCTATGTCCCTAGCTATCTATCAGGTCTTACCCCTGAAATGGGAGTTTATTGAGCCGGCATTGTTGAGCCAACCCTCACCTATGCAAATCTAAGGATAATCCCAAATAAACAGGAGTTCATAGTTAGCTCAGGATTAAGGTCAAGTTACCTAGGTCATCGCTTTGAAATAGTTAGTCTTAAACAGTAAACAGCGTTATAAAGTAAGAGTGACTGATTTCGTGGTCCGATCTTGTACAAACCCTTTTGCACAGGACACCCCCACTCCTCATATCATAAGATGTACGAATTAGGATCACTTTGTTTGTAGCACTTTACAAATTTTTGTAATAACTACAGAGTAGGCCACATCCAATAGTGTTACCAGAATAAGACACCCGACCTTATTCATATACTATAGATCATTTTGACTATTTACTCGAACCTGATTCACTTTTATGTCTCCACATAAAGTTCAAGTACTCATGTAATAGTCAAGGGTCTTTTAGGTTTATTGGATTTCTCATAAGCAATACATATATTCAATAACAACTTATTGAATTTTCATAAATAAGTTTTATTGTTTACAAACCACGAGTTTTAGGACATAAAACCCAACAATATATGATATAATTGATATAATGTACTTGATACATTATTGTTTAATTAGATGAACTAAATATTTGAATATGATTCAAATATATTTTCTATGAATTAGATTCATAGTTATTAAATTTAATATAAATATAATTTATATTAAATGTCATAAAATAGAGAAAATAAACTATGATTTATATATTATATATGACGCAATATTAAAACTATAGGTTATGAATATAATATGATAAGTTAGTTATCATATTTATTTATATTTATTAATTATTTGATAATTAACTTCTTTTTCTCCGTAACCACCCTTAGTGGGTAGTTATTTGGTTTTATGGAAAAAGTAGGATAAAAGAAAATGGTTTTCTAATTATTCCGTGAGACATCAGATATACTATCGAGTACACAATCGAGTATCTACATGATTGCTTGAGAGACTATATGATAGCCTCATTATCTAAATGATCGAGTAGGAAGTCTATGTGATAGACTCGTTTGTCTACACGACAGTGTTATTCCCTACACGATTGTCTTCCTCCTCCACACCAAACCTTCCCTCTAACCAAAATTAGCTAGAGCCCACCATTCTTGGATTCTCACACCGAGAATACCAAGGTCAGTGTCCCTATTTGGTTAGAGGATCAAGTTGTTGTTTGCTGCTTGTTAAAGGAGTGTCCGATTTGTTCGTTGTGTTCGTGAACGAGTTTGATCGAGGGATTTACTTGAAGAACGGTTCTTCAAAGGTATAATCTCTTACCTTTGTTTTTATTTCGAAAGCATGTTGTAATTTAAGTTTTATGCATAATTTGTTTTGTATGACTGTAAATCTATGAGTTCATTCACAATGAGATTTGGACGATTTGCTTCCGCTCAAAGGTTCTCTGTAAACGGAGTTCCTTCAAATTCAACATTTCAAGAACCAAATCAAAAGAAAAATATGAAAACTTAGAAAGGATTGGACACTGAAGGGGGAGAATTTTAAAAACAGAAAAAATCCAAAAAGTAGAAGAGAGGAAGAAGAAAAGAGAATATGGAGGACAATGAGTGAGAATGAGAAGATAGAGGGGGTAAGGTGGAGAGGAAGAGGAGAGAGGTGACAAATATTAAAAATATATTTGTTTCCAAGTCATCTGCCACATCATCTATTTACTCAATTTTATATTTAATTTTAATTAGTTTATTAGTTGAGAAACCTTTAAAATCTATTCTTGAAAACGGACCTTTAATATTAATATTGTTGTTTTCAAAACTTATTAGAGAAATATTGTTGTTTTGAAACTTATTAGAGAAATATTGTTGTTTTGGGAGTTTGAGGCTAGAGGTCGAACGTTGAGAACTCGACTAATGTGGAGGTCGAACGTTGAGCGGTATGATGGCTTTTTTCGAGATCACTAAGTATGAAACACCTGAGAAAAATTTAACACACGAAGAGGTGTGTTTTAATTTCAGATCGCACATGCTGGTATAATTGCAGCAGTGAAACAACCCAGCAAATGGTTGGACGAGACCGAAATGTCACCATCGTTTCTACTTACGACATATCGTCGGCAACTTCAATAAAAAAGTATAAATTTAATTCATTGAAAAATTAAGTT